>NW_009694601.1:0-287 GCF_000703405.1 Apaloderma vittatum
GGGCAGGGAGACAAGCTGGCCAGCAGCCAGCGCCACGTGGAAACTGTGAGCCCCCCAGGTCTCGGCGGCAACGATGGGGACATCCTGCCAGCCCACCTGCTGCAGGCCAGCCACAACACCCGCCAGCAGCCCCCCACCTCCCACTGCCAGAAGGATGGCGTCCGGTTTGGTCTCCAACGAGTCCTTCAGTTCCTGGACCAGGCTGGAGTGTCCCTGCCTGCAGGGCGAGGAGGGGGGGACACACAACTGAAGGATGCAGCCCAGGGGAACCCCAAGCCCGCCCCGAC
>NW_009694601.1:380-684 GCF_000703405.1 Apaloderma vittatum
CTCCAAGGCTCTGAGGTTGGCTTCATCCCACACCTTGGAGACGGGGTGGGGAGCAATGGGTGCTCAGAGGGGGTCACATCCAGCTCTCATGCTCCAGAGACGGGTCCCTCGTCACCATGGGGACACCAGAACCCCCTCCACGGGGCAGCGGGCTGAACGGAATCCCCCCTGGGGTGACCCTGCTGTGATGCTGGGGTGTGGGTGACGCAGGAGCGGGATGTTTCGGGATGGGGTTTGCCATGCACATCGCTGGCATCATTGAGCAGGCTGAGCTCAGTCTCAACCCCCTCTAGTCCACCCACAC
>NW_009694601.1:958-1426 GCF_000703405.1 Apaloderma vittatum
ATCACCGGGGGGGGAAAACAAAGTGCAGACAGCCATTCTTGGCAGCCTGGAAGGTAGGAGGGAAGGAGTGGGCTGTGATCTCCCCACCGTGCCCCCCGTAAGGGCGTGAGCAGCTCCTCACCCCACGCTCACCTCCTGACAGAGGTGGCCGATGCCCCGAATCTTGAAAGAACCCGTGGGCTGGACGTTCTCCAGCTTCATGTAGACTTTGGTACCCCCAGCACGGGACAAGGGCAGGCTCTCCAGGACGGGCGAGACGATGTTGGGTCGCCCCGGGCGGGGCGGCCCTGCCATGGCCTCGGTGATGGGTGCTCTGCCGGGTAGAGGTGGGGGAGGCACTGGTGGTCCCCACCACCATGGGGGCACTGCCCATGCTGCGTTCGGTACAGGCTGCGGTTGCCCCTTGGGAGGGACGGGGCTGTCTCCCAGCTCTGGGATGCAGCAGCACTGAGCCCTGGGGTGGAGCAA
>NW_009694602.1:0-346 GCF_000703405.1 Apaloderma vittatum
TGATTGTCAAAAACCTTAATGCTAAAAAACTTGGGTTACATACAAAAAGAACAGCTCGGGCCGAGCCCTCTGAGAACACCACGAACCGCTGCATAGATTGAGGCAATGAGTGCAGTAAGAGGAACTCAATATATTAATCAAATACAAACCCACTGTACAAAAACGCTTCCTTTTTTTTTTTTTTTCCTTTTTCTTTTTTATAAAACCTGTTGACAAAAATAGTGCAAAACATTGGGCACCAGCAGGGAAAGGGGGGAGCGGGCAGGCTGGCGTTTGGAATGACGAAACTTTGGTTGAAGAAGGGCAGGGCCGAGACCTGCCTTGGTGGGCAGAGCTGGGCTCAGGG
>NW_009694602.1:383-659 GCF_000703405.1 Apaloderma vittatum
CCCTGTCGGCCAGCAACTCCAGGAAGGTGGTTTTTTTTTTTTTTGGCCGGAGAAAAAGAGAGCGAGCGAGATGGGGCTGAAGGGAAGAGGCGAACAGCGCGACGCAAAAGCAGGATGCGTTAAACGCAGCGGAAGGGCTGCAGTGGGATTTTTTTTGGGGGGGGTAGGACCCTGCACTGCGGTTAGAGCTTCCCGGCCGAGGGGAGCCCAGGGGTGCGAGTGGCTCTGAATCCCTCCAGGCACGTAGGGTTTGTGCAAGTGCTGTGTTTGATTCCA
>NW_009694603.1:0-2238 GCF_000703405.1 Apaloderma vittatum
GATGCCATCGGCCTTCTTGGCCACGAGGGCAGGTTGATGAGCCCAGGGGTGGATGGGGGGCACGGGGGTACAGCTGGGTTTTTAACCAGCCCCAGGCTCGTGTGTGAGGGCAGCTTGGCTTAACCTTTCCCGTGGCTTCACAGAATCACTTTAGGTCGGAAAAGATCTTTAAGACCCTCAAACCAACCGTTGACCCAGCACTGCCAGGCCCACCCCTGAGCCATGTCCCTGAGCACCGCGTCTCCACGGCTTTTAAATAGCTCCCAAGAAAACCCCGAGCCCCAAACATGTCGATATTCCCAAAGGGACAAGCCATGCCCCATCCTTGCCAACCCCCTGCCAGGTGGGCAAGAGGAAGAGGATGAGAAATGCTCCCTTAGGGGGGGGTCTCCACAGCAGAGACCCCCATGCCAGGGCTCGCTGCAGGGGAGTTTCACCCCCCAGCTCCAACCCTGGGGACTTACAGTCAAAAATACAGGAAATGGTGGGTCTGTTGACACCGAAACTGAGGGTGGAGACGGATTTGCCGTCATCGCTCTTGTCGTCCGTCACTCCCCCCTGCAAGAGAAAGCACGGCAAGGTTGGTCATGCCGGGACTCCCTCCACAGCCGGGGCTCTCCACAGGACCGGGTTCTCCAAGGGATCATCCTGAGGGAGGTGACACATTGGATGGAGCTGCCAGAGAAGCTCTGGAAGTTTCCTCATCCCCGGAAGGGTTCAAGGCCAGGTTGGCTTGGAGCAACCTGGGAGAGAGGTGTCCATGCCCAGGGCAGGGGGGTTGGAACGAGGTGACCTTTAAAGTCCCTTCCAATCTAAACCATCCTGTGATTTAATGGGTGTCCAAGAGGACTTTGGGCTTCCAGGGTCACCTGGTGGCTCCTGGGGGGACCCTCAGGCTCTTTTCCTCCTGGAGGGCAGAGGGGAGCTCCGAGGGAACAGGACGCGATGACAAAGGAGCCTCAGGGCCACCGACTCCCAACCGCTCCCAGAAGAAAAGCCTCCCCGTAAAGTTCATCATCCTTGGAGCAGCAGTTAAAGCAATGTCAGATTCCCTTTGTGAGCAAAATTAATGGGGTATAAACACCACAAGCCGCCACACAAACGGTGTCAAACGCAGCCCAGCGCCCCGGGGGGGACTCGGCCATCGCTCCTCCCTCTTCTTGTGCTCTCCTGCGAGAATCGGCCCTTGGTCACCCCGAATCGCTGCATCCGGCTTGAAATATTGGCTTGCAGAGGGCAAAAGGTGTAAAAGTAACTTCCTGGTGAGTGTAAATCTGATCTTTAAGTGGTTTTCAATCATTGAATGCTAGGGAGAGATGGGAAAGGGAAGAAAAGGGGAAGAAGAGAAGAAACGGGGAAGAAACGGGGAAGAAACGGAGGAGAAACGGAGGAGAAAAGAAGAAATGGAGGAGAAAAGAAGAAAAGGAGGAGAAAAGAAGAAAAGGAGGAGGAAAGGAGGAGGAAAGGAGGAGGAAAGGAGGAGGAAAGGAGGAGGAAAGGAGGAGAAAAGGAGGAGAAAAGGAGGAGAAAAGGAGGAGAAAAGGAGGGAGAGGGAGAGGGGCAAACAGGAGCAAAGCAGGTCTGGGTTGGAGTTTCCAGGTGCAGTCGGTGCCGAAGCCGAGCCGGGAGCTCAGGTGGTCCACGCAGCCCTCGTTGCCTTTCCCAGCAGGAACAGCCCCTGGGGCTCTGGGCTCTATTTGCGGCGCTGAGGTCACACTGGGCGTTCGTGAGGCGAGCTCCAGTGCTGCCATCCCTTCCTCACCCCCCTCCCCGGGGCAGCTGAACAGTTCCTCAGCTCGTTTTACGGCATTTCTGCCCCACAGACCACCGGGTCACCCCGGTGGGTCCCCACCACCCTGACCCGAACTCATCACCACCCTGGGGATGGGTGAGCAGAAGCTGAGCCAGGAGGGGATGGCTCACCAAAGCCCTCAGCAAGGGCTTGGGGATGTTCTTGGTGTGTCCATCACAGGGAAAAGGGGGTTCCTCACCCCCCAAAACACCCCAGAAAACACTCCTTGGAGAGGGCGAGCTGGAAACCGCCCTCGCTCAGGATTTTCCCTTTGGGGTCAGGATGGAGCACCCCCACGCTCTCCTCCCTTCGCCCTGGCCCCACAGGGGTCCCACGTTGACAATTTGGGTGCAAAGCTACAGCCAAACCCCAGTGTCACCTCCCTCCAGGTCCCACTCATGTCCCTGCTCTTCTCCCGCCCAGGGAGCGGCGGGTCGCCCCCCCCC
>NW_009694603.1:2269-2775 GCF_000703405.1 Apaloderma vittatum
GCAGAGACACAGCCAGGGGGCAAGCACCAGCAGGAACAGGCAACATGTCCTAGCCTGGCATGGAAAACCCAAAGCTTTCAGTCTGCCAAAGGTTTTTCTGGAGGAGGGTGGGAAGGGAGAAACCTCGTAATTTGGGGGATAAAAAGAGAAAATGATTGTTAAACAGGGAGAGAAGAACCTCAGTGCCTGACAGAGCAGTCGAGGGCCTGCATTCTCGTCCTCCACCCCAGGCAGGGACATCTCCTGGGGTAAGCACCGACCCTTCCAACCTCAGATCAATGTTACCCTCAAGTTGTTGTATTATTTCAGCCAGCAATATTAACCTTAATTAGCAGCGTTACTGTAGGTAGTGAATTTATCAACGGCAATCTCCAATCTGTCCTGTCTCTGTGAATAAAGTAACACATTTCGATTGCTGTGATTCTGATCAGCACAAGACTTTTCACTTCAAAACACGGAATGTTCAGGATCGGAAGGGACCTCTGGAGATGCCCCAGTCCCAGCCC
>NW_009694604.1:0-18714 GCF_000703405.1 Apaloderma vittatum
GAAGAGTGAAGAGTCCTCCTCCAGAGGGAAGAAGCAGTAGAACCAACACCAGATGAACTGACCATAACCCCCATTCCCTGTTTCCCTGCACCGCATGGCGGGAAGGAGGCAGAGAAACTGGGATTGATGTTAAGCCCGGGAAGAAGGGAGGGATGGAGGGAAAGTGTTCTGCTTTTAAGATCTGATTGCTTTTTCTTATGTCTTACTACTCCTCTCTGAATTGTTCTCTTAATAAATGTAATTAATTTCCCAAAATCGAGTCTGTTTTCCCTGTGATGGTAAATGAAAGTGATCTCCCTGTCCTTATCTCAAACCTTGAGCCCTTTGAAACATTTTCTTCCCCTGTCTAGAGGAGAAGGGGGAGTGAAAGAGGGGCTGCTTGGGCACCTGGCTGCCAGCCAGGGTCAAACCACGACCACAGGGTAGATTTAGAGTTGATATAGGGAAGAAACTTTGAACGATGAGGGTGGTGAGATCCTGAAACAGGTTGTCCATCCTTGGAAGTGTTCCAGGTCAGGTTGGCTGGAGCTTTGAGCAACCTAATCGAGTTAAAGATGTCCCTGCCCATGGAAGGAGGGGTGGAACCAGTTGAACTTTAAAGGTCCCTTCCAATCCAAACCATTCTGTGGTTCTCTATGAAACTTTATTTAACATCAGAAGAACAGAAACTTGAAGGGAAACATGCTTTAAGGCAGAAAATGGGTCTCAAAACTTAATCAGTGCATTTTTAACATTCTTACTAAAAAAAACCAAGCTGCTACTAGATCAAAAATATAACTTACAGAAACAAGTATTAACAGAAATACCTGATTTTTTAAAAAATTTGTGTGTTATTATTCACATCAATAACTCATTTGCTTTTGCCTACATACCAGGTACTACTACTTACACATGCAAACATTTCTGATTTTGGATTCTAAAGTCTGATGTTTAAGGTAGAATTGCACTTCATATATTTCATGTAGCCTACAGTAAAAGCCTGGAAGAGTAGAAAAACTTTACATTACACCACCAACTATAAGACATCAAGTGTCAGAATAAAGAGTTTAAGCTTCACAGAAAACCCTTTGTGCTCAGGGTTTAATCTGACCCCTCAGGGCCATTCAGGCAGATTTCTTAAAAAGAGAATGGCAATCACACAGTCAGCTTTGACTTCATTAAATGCAAAACTGACTACTAAGGACTTAAGTTACATAAAAGGCAGATTTCTACCCCCGGAAAGTAATTTTGGTTGCTAGTTAAACTTCTTCGCCGCTTCTCCTGGGAAGGAAGTCTGTGGAGAACAGCATCGCACAGATCACAAGAAAGGCAGGGCAGTTCCTGGAAGAACATTTCCCACTGGTGTGGGAAGTGTCTGGACCATTTGCTTAAAAAAGGCACGGCCCAGAGGCTTGTGAGCAACACGCAGGTAGGGCGTAATTAATGAGGCCTGAAAACTATGGCAGAACTCTTCGGCTCTCACTTTCTACCTCAGAACAGCAATGGAAAGAGTCTACTGCACTAGATATCATCACGGTACTCCCCATACTTTGCTGTGATAGGTTCCTCAAGATGAACTGCTGCACCACCCATTAAGGCAAATGCTGGGTACATGACGTCAGAGCAGTCCACCTCACACTCATAAAGGCATTTCATACTGCCTGCATCATAAAACCCCACCTTGCCTCTGTCACAGTCGAGGCAGATGCCCAAGCACGATGGCAGGGGAAGGATTCTGTTCGCTGGATCCTTGGGGGCAGCAGGTGTTGTGGGGATAAAGAACTTCTTCATGCCTACAGTGACCAGTGTAAAAGGCTGCGATGAGTCGAAGAAGGCATCTTCACTCCCACTGTCATGACCACTGTCTTGCTCATATCTATAACAGGAAAATAACCATTTGCTTTTGTCACATCAGTGATGTGAACTGGAGAAAACATTTCTGTAACATCACACAATCACCCACAAAACCTTGTGGGGCAAAAATATACCTAAGTCAGGAGGGAAGATGCACATAGGAGGTGGAGAACACTCACTTGGGCCACTTCAAACAGTAATTATCAGCCGAACACTAATGACAAGACCACAGAAGGCTTTACTAAGGAATGGATGTATACAAATGTACTCATGCTAGGCAATCATTAATGGACCTACACGTATAGCAAACTAGTTCACTTGAGACGTAATTTAGCAAATATGACTAATCATTACGGATAAGATATGTTTAACTTTATTTGTATAATGTTAAACATCAGTGAACGCACTTAACATTACTGTTGTCCTATGAGTTTTACACACTACTGCTGTATGACATTGTCTTTAAAATTAACACAGAAAGCAGTGGTTTAAGCTTTTGGTTTGTGGGGTTTTTCTAAGTAGTCTGTCTCACAACTTCCCTCAAAACTTGTTTCCCAGCTGGTTACTGGGGAACACCTGTAGCCACATTTGTTCAGGATTTTACTTCTGTTCACATATGAAGACAGAACAGAGAAGCACACATTCTTTTGTGCAGACAATCCCTAGCTAGGTTTGCATTGTGGGGGTGTTTGCAGGGAGGTTGGATGTGTGTCAGCTGAAGTCTTCCAGGTGTTTCTGCTGATAAGGAAAAAGAAATCAGGAAATCAGGATATCAGGATCTAATTTCTCACTTTGCAGAAAGGTTCCACCTGACTTCAAGCAGCTCAAGATATCAGCATTTTACCCTTTCAGTATGTCATACAGGAGGAAGTCAATAGGGCTCTGGATAATTAGACCACCTTTCTAATAATAATAGGGGATGAACAGGACAATCTGCTTGCACCATATGCTTCAAGCCACTTTCCACTAGTTAGGTTCACCTTATGTATTAATTGAGACTAGACCTGCTCTTACTTTGTTTTTTTAAAAGCCATCTCCTTATATAAAATACGTATTAAGCAAGAGTTCAATTTACCTTGGGCTGGTCACATCATGGGTATTATGAAACAATTTCTGTATCCTGTTGCTAGAAACAACTCCCACTTTCACCAGGTATGAATAGGCTTCCACATGAAAAGCCCAGAAGTGCTTCCCTTTGGCAATTCCAGCGTCACCAATGATGTAATCCAGGGTTGTGTAGCATCCAACTTGCATGCGCTCAGATCCCAGAAGTAGAGAAAATCCAGCCCTACTTTCCACAGAGGTTCTCCTTGAGTTCAGCAGGAGATGTTCGCTGTTGTACCCACATTTGTCATCAAAAAGAAAACTGAAAACTGAAAAACAGTATCCCAAGAAATTTCCTCTTAGTTAAGTATTTGGCCTTCTGTGCTTCACAAAGGGCATTTGAAGTCACATTACAACTGCTCACTTTTGAAAGGCTACCAGGAATGTCATGCAAGCTAACTCAGTTGTAGTATACTACCTACTTAACTTGTTTGTTAACACCATTTCTAAACATTCATGCAACCAGTAAGAGTATAGTAGAAGTCTGAGAGCTATTGGAAACTACCACAGATCTTAACACCGAGAGACACAGTTTCAACTCCATACCTGGAGCTGGAGGTGTACGCAAAATAACTTCTTGGCTCCAAGGGCTACAGATGGACCCTTTATATCCTCGAACTCTAAAGGCATAGCTGCTGTCATCATCGAGATCAGATATTACTTTGCTCTTGCCGCAAACTTTGACCTCCTGCCACGTCACACTCTCCTCTTCTCTGTTAAGCTTGTGATACCCAAGAACATAGATATCAGCTGAGTCTGTCTTCCCAGGGCATTCCCAACTGATTAGAGCTTTGTTGTACATTCTGCTCTGCACTTCACTGATTTCTGGTACTTCAAGACCTGAAATGCCAGAGATTCAGGAGAAAAAAAGCCTTATATTTAGATATACACTGTTTTAGAATGAACTACACAAGCCCTTTGCTTAGTGGCCATCGCACTTCGGCAGTAATCTGAGAGTAGAGATGAGAATGGTTCTGTTCAAGCACTTAAATAAATCCTTTACCTTGTTTTTACTTTGAAAGTTTTACTATTTATTTTTTGCTAGCAGCTAAAAAAAACATGAAAATCCACTCTTCTCTGTCACGCAACAAAAAGCTTCTAGGTAGACCTGGTACTAAACTACAATATTTTGGAAGTGAATGTAAACTGTTACTGAATGCAATGGCATCTTAGCTTCTTTATCAAAGCTGAAACTACCATTTCTGCCAGGTAATGGCTAGTGGATCGTGGAGACAGAAGGGACAATGTAAATCACAAGACTGAGTTCTGCAACTGCAGCCCTGCATAGATTTTGCCCTTAAAGATGTAACTCAAGAAAGACTTCACAGTTTACCATTGGAATGGAAAGACAAGTCAGAAAGGATCTCTTCCTGCTTGGCTATGTCCACCACAAAGTCTTCAAAAGTAGTTTCAGCTGCAGGCCTGAAGCTCTTCAGAGATTCAGTAGCTTTTTGGATTCTAAAAACACAAAAGCAGAGCGATAGCAGAAGAGAAAAAAGAGAAGTCACATGTGTGTATTCCTTGAAGTAAAAATGCTAAGTTTTGCTTCTTAACAAGTTCTATTTTCACTTACTTACTGGTATCTCCCAGAAATCTCTGTCTCCCTAGACAGAATTCAAATGCAAAATTTAAAGGCCGTTTGTACATCAGTATAAGGTCAGCAACAGGTAATCATTCACTTGACAGAGTATTTTAACAATTTTGGGCATTATGTTCAAAGAACAAAATAGGTGGGAAGCGCTAATGGAGAATGACTACTAAGATCAAAGAGTTTAAAGCCAGAGGAGACCTGTCAGATTAACTTGCAAATACGTGATGCAATCTCTGAGTAAAGGGATGTGTCAGTGAGCTGAACAGGCTACCCTTCCACTGCAGCCCTGTGGAACAAGGCTAGGCACTGCTGCAAGACAGAGCCTCTCCTGTGTGTTATTTCTTA
This sequence comes from Apaloderma vittatum, assembly GCF_000703405.1. NCBI lineage: Eukaryota > Metazoa > Chordata > Aves > Trogoniformes > Trogonidae > Apaloderma > Apaloderma vittatum. Next base: position 4,874 of record NW_009694604.1, read on the forward strand.
ACGCATGCTGTAATGTAGTAACTAACTTATACAGAACAGTACCAGGGCCATCTCCTGGGCCTCTGCAACACAAAACACCGCATTCAGTACTTTGGTAGCAAGTGTCAAAAGAATATGGCTGACCAGACATCCTGGAAGAGTACCTGTACCTCAAACAGAAGATAATTAAGATACCTGACATGAAGTTGTTTTGCTGTTTGAACGAAACAAGATGGATCAGTTTCTTTAAGCACTTCTTGAGCATATCCTACAAGACCATTATTTTCCAGGAGTCCTTGATACTCTTCTGCTTGCATTTGCAATTTTTCCAGCCTTAAATTCTTAGAAGTTTCAATTGCTCTAAGAGCTGCAGATTTCTTCTCTTCCAGGACATGAGATAATTTCTCAAAACTCTGCAATGCTTCTTTTTTAGCTCTTTCACTGTTGCACTAGGAGGGAACAAAAGACCCTTCAGACAGACTCCATAGCGCTGTGGCTGTGTACAGAAACACACTCAGGATTGTTGAAGATATCACAGAAATCTAGTCATCCATCTGACAGACAAGATTAATGAGCTTGTTATGCTCTTCACCACTGCAAACACAATCAGCACTGCATCCAGGTAGCAAGCCAGCAAATATCTACTATCTCAACACAGAAAATGAAGAGTAGGAAAGTATTCCTCTGTTTATGCCTTGAGTTATGCACAGCACTTGTCTCAACAGCTCATGGAGAAGCATTGTAAAAGCAGGTCAGCCTCTCTGAAGTCTTCACACCCAAGAGCTAGGTGGTCCTCCACCTTTCCCAATCACCCTGAACAGCCCAGTTTCTCAAGTATGCTCTCAGAACTGTAGTGCCACTTCTGATCAGTGCCCTGAATAAAAGGAACTACAAAGCATGGAGATAATCTGTATCATGATATAGATGAGGCCAGGATCTCCTGCAATTTCTGACATTGTTCAGCTTGTATGTGAGCTCTGAGCTTTGATTCTTATACAGTGATACTTTCCCTTAATTCTGACTTCACTGAAACATTCTCAAGGTAAACAGATAGTGTAAATTGTGCAGCACCATTAATACATGAAAATACTAAGTCTAACCTACTTGTCTTTGGTTAAGGCATCAAATAATCTTTATTTCCCTCCATATGTTGCCCAAATTTCCCACACTGTCAGGATTAGGTCCTACCGTGTGTGATGCAGGACTAACAAACTGTTGAGAAATTGATTTACTGTCTAAATGAAAAAAAACCAAGGGATTTGAAACACTTCACTGAAAACAGTTTGACTCCTTGCTGCGTCCCTGCCAGGGCCAGCCCCAGACAACCCACAAGCCACTCTCACCTCTGTTTCTTTCAGCAGCAGATCCAGCTGTGTGATGTGAGCCTTCACCTGGCTCTCCTTACTGATGAGGTATTCAATATCTTTCGAAAGCCTCTCCTGTTAAAATGGAACAGCAAGATGGCAGAACAAGGATATCGCACCCAAACTGACAACCAGTGCAGGCAAGTCATCCAGCTAGTGCTCACTTTATCTAGCTACAAGGACAACAGCCTGTCGCCAGTTACAAGCAGCAACCCCTGGGAGAATCGCTCAGTGACCCGCAGTGACTGCACAGGGACATCAGGCCACTGCTGTGAGCAAGGCTGGGGACACAGCATCTAAGGACAAGGAGTAATACAGTCACCCAGCTCATTCTTCCCCAGCCACAGGAGTCACTCTCTCTTAGGCTAGGAACACCACGCTTCAGGACATTACGTTAGTTATTAACTATGTAGTAAGATGTGCTACAAAAATGTGCGGTTCAAAGCATGAACTTATGAGTGTCTCTGCACTTCCGTAGTTGCAAGTGTTAACAGCTGTACAGGAAAAGCCTTGCACACAGTTGAGGAGGCCAAAGAGCACAGGTAGCCTGGTCTGGTCTTTTTTTTTTTTTTTCCCCCCTGTGAGCACAAGAAGAAGAAAAGGAAGAGGGGGTAGCAGCAATTATTCTTGAATAACAAAGCAATGCTTACAAGTCTTCCCGGTTGCACTGTACTTAGGAAATTAACACCTATGCAACTTCAGAAACGTACAAGGTCCCAACAGATACTTCATACACTTCTAAAGTATGAGCTAACCCAAGACACAAAGACACATCTTAAAAAAGCTAAATTGTAAAGTATTAACTGCTTAAACCTTCTGCACTGGTCAGTACTGCTGTACCGTTGGCTAAAATAAGGTGGAAGCACTTTTAATGTTTCAAGCCTCAGAGAAAATATAGCTCAGTTTCTTAGACGTGTACTATGTCACGCTAATATATATATTAACAGATGTTGCACAACAGCAATGCCTTATGACTAGTTCAGTGTCCTCTAAATGACGTCTTGGCTTCCTGCCAAAGGGAGTTTGCCCTGACACCATAAGCTCAGTACTCTTCTCCCTCTTAAGATCAGGCCCAACAATATTTACTTTTACCTTAAGGGTTTTGTAGGCAGTGCTCATGGTTGTAACTCTATGGTTTGCATGACATCCACCTCGTTTACAAAGATTACAAACAGGCCTTCTGCAGATTTCACAGTACATGTTAACCCTCTCTGTTTCATGTTCTGGACACATCAATATCTGTGGGAAAAAAAGAAAAAAAAAAAAAAGAAGAGAGCAGAGAGAATGCAGGTGTACTTCCAAAAAGCGAGGTGCTAAACAAATAATCAAAACCCTCAATAATCCCACCCCAGCATCTGATTTCATCCACAGATTTTTTACATTATCTTCCACCTTTTCTATTTGTCCATGCCAGTGAAAGCCAGCAGATGAACATGCGTAGTTTAATGAGGTTTATAGTGAGTAAAGCTGTAGCAACGTCTATGTACACACCACATATCCTCCATACTGCAGTCATCTGTTCTGCTAATCCCCAAAGCTGTTTGCATACCTCAAGCTCCCTACACTTCTGTTCAGAGCTGTAAATGCAACACATAACACCCTACCCTGTCAAATTTAACCATGTCCATGCCAGCATCTCTTGAAACAGCTGTGAACTGTTTGTTAAAACAAGAGTCAACATAATATTGTAATAATTTAAATTTAAGCTAGACTCTGAACACATAGCCATTGATCTTGGAGCAACAAACGAAATGCAGCCACCGTCACCAGGCACAGTCATTTCAAAGACAAAAGGCTCCAGTGTTTCAATTTTTTCTCTCTAACTCCAGTTCCAAGTTGCTCATGCTGAGCGCTAATTCCAGTATCAGCTTAAACAGCATCACAGAAAGAAAAGCTGGTGTGTGTTAAAAAAATCATCTTTCAAATGTGTTGAAACACCTGCTTGAAGAGCAAAAAACGTGCTACTTAATTCCCAAGTTCATGCAATAGATAAAGCCATCTAAGGCGGGGGGGGGGGGGGGGGGGGGGGGGAAAAAAAATTCCTTATATTTCAGAAGTTTAATGAGATATGCTTTGCCTCATTCCAGAGCACTGAAAGATAACATTTGTGTCTATCTACTCCATGTTACAAGAAAAGAGCTCCTCAGAAAGCTTTTCAGTTTTGTGTCAAGCGGAAGAACAACAGTGCCAACTGTCCAGCTTTATAAGTATCATTTTCTCACACACACACATAAAGAAAAGGCCAGGAAAGAGCATAAACCCACAAAACTGTGAGTAGCATAAATATGGTCACACTAAGCTAAAATTGCAGACCACCTCTGAAACCAGCTCTCAAGTCCCAAATGTTATTTTAAGCTATGGGGAAAAGCTCAAAGATGCCAGTCTCACTATCACTGACTCCTTGGTATGTCAGACTGTCGTTAAGCAGAATACATGATAAATTATGCCACTGTCACCGACTGTTGGATTTGGGGAGGGGAAAAAAAAAAAGGAAAAAGCTATCAGGAAGAAAAAAAAAAAAAAAAAAGGAAAAAGCTTTCAGGAAAACCAGCTTAGCAGGCAGACATTTCCAAAAACTGCAGTCATGCAGTTGGTCTACAGAAGTAATTTTTCCACAGCAGTGCACAATCTCACCTGCACAATCTAACCTAACAGAAACCACATATTTTTACTAAACTCTTCATATGAGCAAGAACTGTGAGAGCCTGCAAGCTAAAGACAGAAGAGGTCAGCAGATTACCTTGTCTAGTTCTCTCAAAATTTGAGAACAATCAGCCCAGTATTGTGCTTCTTCCATCCTCACCACACACGTTACAAAGTGCTCTCCAGTCTGGTTGTAAATTAAAAGGGATGACTGGGAACACTGTTTACGAGCCCAGCAAATACTCCATGCATTCAGTTCAGGTCATAACAATGCAGTGCAATGAAAAACACACTTTCTTCATATTAAGTTCAAACAGCCCTCAGGAAAGTCTCTATAAGAGCACAGTAAAGATAAGTTTACTGGTGGAAATTTTTTCTGTGAAGTAGATATATCTATAGTTGGCTTAAATGTTATATGTTTTTCTCTTTTCTTCTTTTCTGAAACAGTACATCTGTCTTCACAAATAATTAAAAAAAGCTAAATCCCATGCAAGTGCATGCACTTGATACATCAAGGTCACGATGATCTAAACCACTTCTCCCCCTTTCGCTCTGCTGCAGAAGAACTCAACTGCCAATTTTTAAACCGTAACTGAAACCTTGAAAATCAGCATTTGCAGTATCTGTGGGACCTCTAGACTTCACTCTAGTGAAGTCACTGGCCACAGACATGCAGCAAGTGCTGGGACATTTAAGACCTATTGTGGTTCCTTGTTAGAGAGACAGCAGCTGTGACAATTCCTCACAACATACTAAATTCAATAAGGCACTGACATGTTCTGCACCACGTTTAACACAAGAAACAAAGGTAAAAGCACTTTGCAAGTGCTCTATTTTGCCTGAATGCACCAAGAGCAGCATGTAAAATAGAAAACTGTCATTATATTTTTCTCTTTTGCTATAGCTAAAAAAATAACATGGTACAACAACAACAGAGACCTGAACTCTGCCTTTTGCTACTGATAGATGCAAGAATGGAAGAGATGAAGAAGATGCTTTGGGACAGATCAAGTTCAGACACAAAGCCTCCAAAGGGAACCTGCCTTAAGAGCGGGGGATGGGGCAGGGTGCAGTTGTGTTGGGTTGTTAAAGTTTCCCATACACATGCATCCTCCTTAACCCAACTTCTGAAGAAAAGCATTGCCATCCCAGATGTTCAAGATAAATTTTCCAAAAACAGGAAAAAGCCAAATCACAACTAACACAATCCATTCCCAAAAGTAATTTTTTTACAGTCTCCTTCAAATATGTTCTCAAGTCCTCTTCAGCAACAACCACTTCAGCATCAACAAGAATGAAAGCTTATGGCTCACTCAACAAATAATAGCAACAATGGCGCTATAAAAAAAGTCACCATTGCACAGATATGTCTGAAGCTATTTGAGAATGCTGCAACACACATTCTTTAAGATAAAGCATACTTACCTTGGGTCTGAAGTTGGTGGTTGGTCCCACATACTCATGCTGGGCTTTTGCAGTTCCCCAAGGATGGTGTATTTTGAAACATTCATTGCAATAGCTTGCACTGCAATCCATGCAGCTTTTTGTGGACTCTTGAGGTGGAGGTTTGCAGAAATCACACATAATAGCAATGGCTGCCCTGGCTGCCTGTCTGTATCTTTCCACAATGGTTTCCAAAGTAAAGTTGCGAAATAAGCCATTGATGCCACGTTCTCCGAGATCAATCTCCCGCTGACAACCCGGACAAGGAAACAGACTCGATCTAGGAGTCAGTGAATTGCGTTTCCTGCCTGTGTAGATACCAAATCCTGATTTAGGAGGAGCATAAACAGAAGAGGTTTAGATTTCAAAGGAAGAAGCACATGAACTTATGAAGCAATTCCAAACAAACATAGCACATTGTCCAAACAAATACAATACCAATTCATATGCAGTCTGCCAAGCCAAAGAGAATACATTTGCCATGACAAGGTGGTGTAATGTCTGAGTCCAGCTGACATTACAAACTACGACTCCAAAACTTCATTCTAATTAAGCTAAACTTAGCTGTTCCAATCCTATCCTCTTAATCTGGTTTTGGATGCATCCAAGCTCCAGCCTTTTGAAATACCACACACAAAAACTTCTGGAAACCACTTGTTTTTAGGCTAACTGGCCACCTGTACAGAGAGCAACACCTTCACAACATACTGAAGTGAAAGACGCTTATTCTCAGAGCAAGACTAGTTATTCCCAGACAAATACAGCAAACTCAGAGATCCCTGAAGTTTGCTTTGGCTGAGTCAAACTTATCTGGCTCATCTCAAGAGGCACAACAAAAAAATAAAGATGAAAATATGAGAACTACATACTACCATTATGAAATCTCAGACAAATCATTTAGCCAAAAGATGCAGGGGATGACTTGGCCCTGGCTGAAGCCTTGATAAAGAGGGCTGCCAAGTAAGCCCCACACACCAAAGGGGATGCTGAATTGGCCATATCTGAGAGGTTCTTCCACCCTGAATCAGGGAATTGTAGAACGTTAGGGGTTGGAAAGGACCTCTAGAAGCACAGATCCACACAGTTACATGGAGTGTGTCTATCTCTTTTCATTTCAAAAGGCGACAGCAGAGAAGCTGCACTTCTACCAAACAGCTACGCACAAATTTCCACTCCTCTCCAAAATAGTCATCAAAGGCTGAAGTAAAGCCACAAGCCTAGAAGGAGCCTTCTAGGGGATGGCTCACACAGACCCAAAAGCTATTTACAAAGTAAAATTCTTGAGGCTATCAAACACAGAATGTGTCCCCAGGTCTCAATCGTGAATCCACAGGGCACAACTATCAAAAAGAGTCCTTTATGTATTTCTGAAGCAGGCTAAGCCACTCTGTAGGCTTAACACACACTCCTTACAAAGAAACAAAAAAACATGCTCTGTAGCTGGAGCGTGGTTGGACTGCATGATGGTATAACTAACAAATTTGTAGATGGAGGTAGGACTTAAAGCCAAATTCTTAGTGCAGAAACTGGTTCCTCTTCAGAAAGGGAAATTGGTTCTCATCTGTATTCAGTATCTTCACATTAGAAATGTTGACGCTTCATTTCTTTTTGAAGTGTTCTTTGATGTTATCCAAAAGACACTTCCCTTGTGCCATTCCTCTATGGCTGCTTCACCCAACAGTTCAAAACTTCCCTTCTTATCATGCCCTTTCCAGTCTAGTTCCTTTAAAAATCTTTGAAATGTGCAGCATGGTGGCTATGTATGACCATCAGCTAAGAAGTCACAACCAGAGCACGAGTAAGTCTGTACAAGCTGGCAGTCTCAAACTCAGCTGTCTCATGCCTTTCTGTAGGTTCTGAGCAGAACTAGACTGCATTTACAGAACCGTATGAGTGACAGAAGACATCAGTATAAAACTCTCTGGCTAAGGGAAACAGAGATTTTTCTTCTTACTTTTTTAGTACTTACTTGAAGCAAATTAATTACCCAAACTGCATGTCCTGCAGTACCTGCAACTTGGCATACACAGCAACACACACATGCAATGCACAGCAACAGCAGGGAAACATGAACTGTATTTCCAGCATATGCTCCAAGCTAGCACAGCACACAGGAACACAAAAGAGATCTTCTAGACAGACTTCTACAATGCCCTAAACAAAAAAAAATGATTTTGCATGCAGTGCCATGCAGCTACAGAAAGGTATCCAGAGTACTTCTATTTGCTAAAGCTAATGAAATAATGATACAGTGTCTATGCTGCCTACAAGCAGTATGCTATAGCAGAGAGCAAGCGATGACAAAGAAAGATAACAGGAACAAAAAGAAAACACCATAAAATCACAAACATGGTGCAGTGGTCAAGTTTAAAAATACAATTCAAAAATTTGTATCTGGTAGCATGCTTTGAAGTCTGGCCCAAGTGGCTCAAACATGGAAGGGGTGTTGTTTAACTCAACGGTGAGTTCGGCTGCATCCCAATGGAGGCCTTTCATTCTGCCCGTGGCGGACCCAAACCAGACCGTCATCACGAGCCATGCTCGGCGAAAACTGGTGACACTCTGCTTACGGAAAGCAATCCAGCTTCAGGAAATCCTGCGCATCTTCAGATGTCTCTTCCCTTTCCACTGACAGCACTCTAAGAGCCTATAGTTGGGTGTTTTCCCCCATTTTAAACCCTGGAAGTTTACTTGCCAGGCTTTTTGACATGCTCTGCCACTTGGACGCTTGAAGGATGGAAACGTTCCCTGTTTGCCTAGCGAGTGTTAAAATATCAACATGCAGTAACAATTAGTCTGCATTTTGCTTGTAGGATTTCTATATTCGTATTTTAAAAGGAAAGCACTGATGAATTACTGAATCTGAGCACCATCTTTCCTATCTGTCTTGTATCCAGCCTGCTAAAACTAAATTTTGCTTATAGAGAAAAAAAAACACCCAAAAATCAAAAAGCAGAGCAGCAAAATCCATGGATTTCGTAGTCATATTATATATGCAGCTGAGAAAAACTTAGGTCATCCCCATTCTCTTTTACACTTTGCCAATTCAGTTTACAACAAATATGTATGTATTTTGCAAAGTATTAGGAAGCATCACAAGAAATTTTTCCCTGTGGTCTGTAAACAGACTGCTTCACTTGCAATGAACAGCTCAATCAGTAATTAAAAAATTAGCACAATGTATGCTCATGCTCTGCAAAAACTAAGGTCAAAGAGCAATCTTAACTATGTCTTTTAAAGACAATGTTTAAATGCCCTCTTCTCAAGGAGAGGTACCAGCACTTAAAATGTTGAAAAATCCAACCTGATGATTTGCAAAGGGATAAGACATCCTAAAGATAAAACTGTGTTTTCCAAGTAAACAGTATCACCAGAATTCTATGGTTATGGAAGACATGGAAGTTAAATGTGTGAGAGTTTAAAAAAAAAAAAAAAAAAAAAAAATCAAGATTTTAAAAGTCAACTGGATTTTCACAAAACATAAGTGTATCTAGCCATCCCCCTAAACTCAGTTAAAGCTTTTGGACAGGTTTTTTATGAAGAAAAAAAGAAAAGTGAGACAAGTCAGTAGCTGCAAAAACTTGTTTTCAGATAACCTTCCCCAAATCAAGGAATTTTTCTTCCAAAAGAGTAGATAAGGTCAGCTTTCCAAGAGCTGTGATGGTGTCTTATGGTATCTTTGTTTTATTACACTTGGCAGTCTTAAACTGAGGCAATTTAAACTTCCCCTTCCGATTAGCTGCTTTGTTCTCCATTTAGTGTGAAATTCAGATTTGCGTTTAGGTCAGTTCATGGCTTTCCTGAACGACACAGTATTTCTATGGATTGCTCACATGCCTGCCAATATTATAGCAATATAGAGCTTTGGGTTTGTTTTATTTTCTCCATTTTTGACAGAGCATCACATCAAAAAAATAAATATTTATGTTAACAAGACTACACAGTGGCTGAGATGCTCAGACTATATATATATATACTTAAAACAAAAATTCACTGGCTGTCCTTCAACCCAACTATCACTAAGCATGTTAAACATTACAAGTGTATAAATCTAAAATATTTACTTTTCCTCATATATTCATACATCATGCTAAATTGCCAGATCCAGAACTAATCACTCAGATTAACATGGCGTAAATTTCAATCTGCTTCTTCATCAAATTAAGCAGCCTCAGATATAATGAAGAACCAGGATTATCTTCTATTTGAAAATGATGGCCAACCATGACCTCTCAATGTTACAAAGATCAGTCTAGTAATTACACTTCACTACCAGCAAGACAGCAGTTCTACCAGAACTTGAGCATGTAAACTCCAAAGCGTGGGGCAGGGGAGTGCCTGTTGAGTTTTTGTTTTAAAGAGAAGCAAGAATGTGTATTTTTGCATCCATCCACATACATTAAGTCATGTATACACACAAGAAAAAAATATAATAATCCAACCCTTAAGTGAATTCCAGTCCAGTTGACCTTTAAGTCAGCGTTAAACAGAATGAAAAGCTTTCCTCACAGAAGTCCTTTGTTGTATCTTTGCTCACTGCAAAAGCCATTTTGTCGACTTGACCACTGACAAAAAGCTATATGCTAACCAACAATATTTAACTTGAGATCTAAATGCTAGACTATCTCTAGCCAATACAAGAAGTGAAGCATTTCTACCTCTCCACCCAAAAGACCTCCTCTGTGAGGCTGTGAACGATGAACAGAAAACTGTTTAGAAATCAAAAAATAAGATACACCATTGGTTTACAATGGTTCAAATGAAAAGCATCAACTGTCTTCTCTTTTGCGACTGTTAAACTACCACAGGGCTGAAATGCAGGAATGTTTAATTTCCTAGAACATGAAAAAAATGTAGTATTTAAGCAGAACAGAAAAATGAAACACAGGGAAAGATAATTCAAACATTCAGTTTCTGCATCATCCATCAGTGCTGTGTAAGTGTCAACATAACCACATTACAGGCTTTACTCTAATAACACCAACATTGTAATTACAGTAACATTACAGAAGACGTAAAAGCAGTACGATATATCCTTTATTTTCATTTTATATGCAACGTATTTTTTAATCAAAAATTATTTTACATACATCATAAACTATGGGGATTTTTAAACCAACACATCAGATTTTAAGAAGCACACGCCCTCCACTTCAACTGAAGATGAATTGTATTAAGATGAATTGTATTTGTAAATGCAAGCTGTGTGTGCATAACAAATACAGACTGTGGACCAGTTCCTTCTGGCATCTCAAGAATTTAAATGTCAAAATCATTTTAAATAGATGATACTCCTCATGCAGATAGTAGGGATTCCTTAAGTGAAAAAGAAAGAAATACACAGTGGGAGGAAGGTGTCATTTGAATTTTCAGATATAACAATAATGACCTGACAGTGACATGACCTGCACAAGACCACCAGAAATTCTAGTGGGTCTTTTTTTATACATTAGAAGCCCTACTTCGATGTTTTCGTGTACATTTTCTCTCTTATGGAGCTGGTTTTTTACAAAATCTCCCCAATTAAGGCAATGCACCGTAAGGGCACTTCAGACGCAAGATGAGAATTGAACACATGTGAGTTGCAAGCTGGTTGAACATTACTGGTACCAAACGTCTGGGAGCAAATCTCACACCCCACACAGCAATGGAGCTGTAACGCCTGTAACATTAAAAGCGAAGACAGCATAACCTGAATGTCCAAACGTATTCTTTAAGACTCCCATTTCCATATACTTTTCATTTTGCAAATTTGAGCTGTCTGAGATGATAATTTTTGTGTGATGTGCATCTGCCCAATGCTCTTTGGGGGGGAAGAAGCAGGGAAGCCCATTATTTCCAAGTCTCAAGCCTCTCTTACTACTCATCAAACAGGTATAAAGTCTCAGGAATGCATTCATCTCCCTCTACCAGCAGGTCAGATGATGAGATAACACACATAACTTTCCATCAGTTTGCTGGGACGCTGCCAGACTACTGCGGATTTCAAGATTACAACCCCTGCACGCAACATGCGTGCATGTATCTCAGTGAGGGGAGGAGTACCATGAATGGGTCTTTCTCGCCCTGGTATGAGGGGCATACAGATGCAGCAACACTAAATCTTGAGAGAGGAGTAGCCAACAACCATGGCAGCACTCCGCAAATCCAGCAGTAATTAAATGTCCTGTTCTCAAGGGAGCTCTGCTTGCTTCGAGCACACAGCACCACGTGTGGGATACGTTACACCAGAACCCTATTTTCTACTGCCCGCTGGAGAGCAAGGTGGAGGGCAGCTTTTGACGAGAGATAAAGGATTACCTCCTCAGGCTGCTGAAGGCAGATCTGTATTTGGAAGGCTCTCTTCCTTCAAATTTCACATAATGCTGCAATAAGCAGCTGAAGTGTATGCAGAGAGTTAACAAGTGATTGTGGTGCTGTGCACCTCACGCCCAGAAAACAGGACTGTGATGAAGATAACTAGCCATTTGACTTGAGGATTCTCTCAAATCACAGAAGCCTCAACCTACCAAGCTACAGCAAACATAGCATTCGCTTAGCAAACTGATTCGAAAGAGCACCAGTACTAATGACTCGGGAGTTGTTTAAAAGAAGCAGGTGAAAAAAAACATTTCAACTTTGAAAACTGGTAAGGGGAGGATGAATGCCAGTAACATATGAAATGCAGGACACAGCTTTAGGCTTTGTCTTTTGGGTGACCCTTCCAAAGCACCTCAGAACGTGGTCTTTAAGTAGATAATTACGACAGAAGGAAGTCTAAAAGCCAAGATGAGGCTTCTTTCAAGGAGCATAGCATGCACAAAGTACTTTTAATGTATCTGTGTAAAAGCGGATCACCTCATCCGCGGATTACACAGACAGCTCTAAGAATCTTTCAAGTGTGATAATACAAGGAGTATGAAGAATCCTACAGCTAAGTGCTCCTTAAAGCTTCGAGCAAACCACACTGAAAAAGACTTAGCATAGTCTTCTCACAGTCATCTGTCCTCCAATTCTGCAACTACAAAATGATCATCATCTATGGAAAATGATTTATTGTAAGCATACTGAAATAGGCAGGGCAAAACTATCATTTGCAAAGACTGCAGAGGCTCAGAAGGAGGTCAGAACTCCCAAATTTAGGATGGCTGAAACCTGAGAGGACCACCTCAACAGTACTACTGGTAGGCAATAAAATCACTGAATTCTACATCTCAGTGGTATTAAACATAATGTTATTGCATCTCAGTGTAACTGAAATACAGGAATAAGCAAACACAATGGTTCTAAAGATTTACAGGATGCCACAAAGACAATTCTATTATATATGAAATAAAGTGCATTGTCCTTAAAAATATTCCCATTGTTCTTGCCACAGAATGAACAAGACCTGCGCTATCCCCAAGTCATCTCTTTAACCGCATCAGGAGTACTGGGAAGACATTTTTACCAATGCAGATACCACTCAGTTCAAGTCAGTCTAACACATAAAACCAGGAGAACATGCAAAAATTCTGATACATACCTGATCTACTAATCCTGTCAATTCTGTCCATGCTAGAAGAAGAGATTTTAATTCGAGGGCTACTCTGATTAGAGGATTCAGAGCCTCCATCAGCAAAAGAGTCTTCGAATGCAAAGAGTATTTCTTTCACACATTTGTGACAGATATTGTGCTGGCAAGGAAGGATCAATGGGTGGGTAAATAATTCCTTGCATGCTGGGCAGATGAGCTCTCTTTCGATACCCTTAATGGCAACCTTCATGACAGAAAGAGGGAGAAACAAGTGTAAGCGCAGAAAACGTGAGTGAGCAAGACTTATGGCACAGTTCTATGTCTCTATGTCACCGAACCCCAGCTCTGTGGATTAAATGTTGCACACAGTTTTAGCTGGTTTGAAGTACTCCCCTGGTTAACACTGGAAACAAACATCAATTAACATTTAAGAAAGCAACTGACAGCATTCATCTCAACTGAAACGAACACTGCCACTAGGCAAACACAGTTCATCTTCAGGTCATGCCTGCATTGCAGGGGAGGAAAGGAGTGAGTAGTCTCGACTCCACTCACGGACCTAGTGAAACGAAAGCAACCGCACTTCTTAACAATAGGAACCCATACGTTTAACTCAGCTCACTTTAGAAAAGAAAAAAAAAGAAAGAATTCAAGCGTCAGACTAGCTGAACAACAGGCTGTCCTGCTATGTAATTCATATATTTAAGGGCTTCAACTGCCCTGGCTTCACTAGGCTAACAGTTCCGAGTCAGGAACACGATGTATTTGGTTTATTTACTTATTTACGGGCCGCACAAAGAGCAGCCCGTGGATCAGCGCAGCTCCTCAGCCGTTTCATGACCCCGCAGCCATCTGCCACCGGCGCTCCCAGGCCAGGGTACCTGCTGCGAGAGGCACCGCTCCCCCCTTCTCCCACA
>NW_009694605.1:0-1153 GCF_000703405.1 Apaloderma vittatum
TCGAGGCTTCGCTGCGCTCGCAAACAGGGTTTGTCCTCCCTTCCCAGGGAGCGCAATTAGGGCTCGGCAGGGGCGGAGGAGAGGTGCAAGGGAAGAGGACGAGAGGTTGGGTGTGTTTGGGTGAGTGAGGTGTGGGCTGAGCTGCACCTGTGATGTGTTGGGGGGTCGTGAGGGGCTTCCTCGCCCCTCGCAGCAAAAGGAACTTTTCCCAAAGAGCTCTTTGCTCCTTTGAGGTGGAGGCGGTGCTGCTCCGTGGAGAAGGGTCCCCCAGCAGCCAGGAAGGTTTAGGGGCAGAGTTTTCCCTTGGAGGATGTCTAGAACGTGGCTTTATTTTTTTATGAAGCAGAGCGAGACCCTTGTGCTGTGCAGAGGTTGGTTCTGCTTCAGCCGAGTGTGAGAAACGGGTGGGAACCCATCCGTGTCGGTGCTGCGTCTCTCCTGGAAGGGGATTTTGGAGCTGAAAGAGGACGCAGCGTCCCCGGGAAGAATTACCTGCCCTCGCTTCGTGGTGTTTGCAGCACATCTGCGCTGTGCCGGCTGAGTCAGTCGCTGTCCCTTTGTGCCTCAGTTTCCCCAACCTCTAAGCTAGCACCCAGTGAGCTGTGCTGAGTCGTGTTGGCAGCGGGTCCGGAGGGGCTCTCCCCTCGACCTCGGGAGGGGCACGGGCAGGGTGGCCTCCTCCTGCGCCGCCGTGATGTTCTCTACCCCCGGCCCTGCTCCCGTGGCCCTTCCCGAAGGCGCAGCGAGACGTCGAAGGTCGTCAGTGCTGAGCAAAACAAAAAGTCCTGCGGCGTAATAGAGACCAGATGTCTTGGTTGAGGCTTCATCCCGTCCTCCTGGTGGTTTGCCAGGGCTAATATTTCTTATTCAAGTCAGGCAGGAGCGAGACTTTTCTTTTTCTCCCTGTGAAGCCCCAGCTCCGCTCCCGCGGATCCCCCTCAGCTTTTGTCCCTTCCCGAGGCACCCGTGCTCCCGAGTCGCCGCTTCGCTGGGAGCTTCTGTCCTAACCGGGGCTTCCCTTTATTCCACATTTAATCACCGACTTCAGGGCCCTTCCACCAGAGAGAAACTTGGCCCGTTATGGCTGTGGGTGGAGGAAGAACCACATGAATTCAGCTCGGCCTGTTTTCCAGACCGGATTGCTTCATTGCGC
>NW_009694605.1:1314-1532 GCF_000703405.1 Apaloderma vittatum
GAGCTGTGCCGAGGCTCGAGAGGTAAAGAGGACGTCGCGACACGTTTAACAAATGGTGTTGTGGATCGCTGAGAGGCGCAGGAGGCGGGGAGTGAATTCCCTCGCCGGGATTTTGGGGAGCTTTTAGGAGTGGAGACGTGTCCTTGGCGGGCTCCGAGCGGCCGCGCTGCCGGGATGTCACCGAAGAAGGCGGCTCTGTAAGTGTTGGGGGAGCTGAG
>NW_009694606.1:0-233 GCF_000703405.1 Apaloderma vittatum
TGGAGCTGGGAAGTGGGTGGAGCGCTGTCAGCGCGGGCTGCTTTCCCTCCGGAGGCTCCTGGCCTCAGCGTCTGCCCGTGCAGGTGCCAATGAGCAACGGTCCCTCGGGGAGCAGCCCAGGGAAGTCTGAGGTGAAGCTGGAGTTGGCGTTTGAGTATCTAATGAGCAAGGACCGGCTGCAGTGGGTCACCATCACCAGCCCACAGGTAGAGCTGCCCATGTGTTGCGCTGGC
>NW_009694607.1:0-16732 GCF_000703405.1 Apaloderma vittatum
CCGTGACGGCTTTAGAGAGAACTGCTCGCAGGCGAAGGGAGAGTTACTGATGTGCTGGCAGGGCTCGGGAGTTTCCTGGTGACTTTCGTTCAGGACTTCGTAAGCATCACAAAGTTTCGCGGCCTTAAAATATACCTCTCTTCATTTTTTTCTCTTTTTTTTCTTTTTTTTTCTGTTTTTTTTTCTTGGCTAACCGCCTGGCCCTGCAGACTCTTAACTGACAGCGATAATGCTTCTGGCTAATTCCAACTCGAGCAATAAAGTTACATAGAAGCAGGGCATAATTTTCTGCCAATCCCTGCATTTTTTTCAAAAGCAAGAGCGCAAAGCTCTCTTGCCGCGTCCTCTAACCTCCAGGCTCTGTAATTGCAGGCAAAACAAGCTCTGAGCTTCTGTTGCCCCAGTTTTGAAATAGCAGCAATGCTGTTGACCCACCTCTGTAAAACACTCAAGATCTACTCAAAGGCCACTTGCCAAATTAGACAGCCAGGCTGAGCTGGATTCCCAATGTCAACAGTCAATCGCCCCTTCTCTTTTCATCTCTGGAATCCTTAGCTCCAGGAAAAGGAGGACAGCTCAAGGAAGAGTGACAGTGACAATGACAGCCTGGGTACGTGCACATGC
Source organism: Apaloderma vittatum (assembly GCF_000703405.1). Lineage (NCBI taxonomy): Eukaryota > Metazoa > Chordata > Aves > Trogoniformes > Trogonidae > Apaloderma > Apaloderma vittatum. The sequence goes on from NW_009694607.1 coordinate 625, forward strand.
TTGCCTTCGCTCTGCCCTCGTTTAGGGCAGAGTAAAGCAGGAGGTGGAATTCATTGTGGCAAACGAAACTGGAATGAAATAAGAACCTGAGCAGGGTCTTGCAGGCCGAGCTGTGCTAGGTCCATGAAATTACACAGCTCTTTAAAGTCCCTGTTGGATTGTCTAGAGAAGGGCAATAGAAATGACACTGCAACTGGGACCCTAATACACCTCCTTGCAAGGACACACCAGCATCTGCAGTAACGAGCTGTAAAGATAATCCCAGGTCCAGAGCCCAGTGCCTGTCTGGTGTGTGCGGAGAGGGATCACCACTGGCCCTGACAGTGCTAGGGGAGAGCTGGTGGCTGCTGGCCGGGAATGCCTCTGCAGATGCAGGTAGCTCTCTGTTGCAAGTGGTGCAGTAATTTTGGCCCCATTGGTGAGAGTGCAAGGAGCCAGCGTCTGTCTTACATGCAAAGCTGGGCTGAGAGACGCCAGGGCCAAAGGGGAGGCTGAGTCCAGGTGGGGAGGAAGGACTGGTGTGTGTGAATACATTTTTATATTTGTTTGCAGGCATTACCCTCGTAATTGAGATCCACTAGGAAAGTGAGACCTCCCTTTATTTTTGTTTCTGAAGAGGCTTCCAGCAACCTCAGAGGGCCATAAAGACTTATTTGTCAGCATTAGAAGAGACCAGAGCAGTTCTCTAAGTATACACTACGCCAAAAGGGATGTCTGGTGTTGCTGCCCTTAAACAGTGAGGTTCAAAGACTGAAGCCTGGCCAGTAGCTTTCCAGTGGCTGGAACGTGCACTCAAGACAGCTGATGAGTTTTTCACTATTTGCATCTCCCAGTACTATAACACTGGAAGATTTAGCCCAAGGCTCTCAGAAGAGCTAAAAAAAAATAATCATCCCTGAGTTTAGCAGGAGAAATGGAAACTGTAGAAGTGACCAAATTTCACCCATAGCTGGACATTCCCTTAAAAAAGAAAACGTGGTAAAACATCTCAGTTGAAACTCAGACACTGACCTGTTGAGCTGTGCTGACTGCTGTCTGTATTTCATACCCGGAGGGCAGGGCCAGGGCCATCTGTGATCACATCAGACATGCAAGGCTGGTCTTCCAACAGTCCGAGGTGAACGTGCTGTTCTGATCCACCGGGCTAGAAGGGGGAGCACACTGTCAAGATTTCATAGGGTTCCTGTGTGGACTCAGCTGCAAATATGATCGGTTCCAATTATTAAACACACTTTTTTAGAAGTACAAATATATTTTCAAAGTGAGAGAGGTACATTATGGTAATGAGCTGTTGGGTGGCAATGGCAAGAGCTGCTGGGAGGTCAGCCCTTTGCTGTTACCTATTTCTATGCATCTGAGAAAACTCCCCAGTCTCACATGCGCATATCTTGTAGCATCCCCCTTCCCCTGAAGCCCCTCCATATAGAAAAGAAAGACTGTAAGGCAGACAATGATGGCTGGTGCTTACCTGAGAAGAAAGGTCACCTCAGAAGCATAGAAGGGCAGAGGATTAAACTCAAAGACTTCTGGCTCACAAATTATTATCCCAAGCCTATTTCTAAGGGAATCATCAGAGTCAGTCTGCACTGGAGAAGCCCCTCTCTCCCACCCTGCTGGTGACTGGAGAGCAACTGAGGCACAAAGCACACGGAAAATACGGCTGCTCAGCGGCACACGTGAAATGAGTGTGACAGTTTTCTGCGGGCAGGCACTGAGCCGGGCTCTTCTAAGGTGCTGCTTTGCCAGGTTAATTGGAAAAATTGAGAGATGAGTATTCGCTGGAGAGTGACAATGGCTTCTTCCCTGCCAGGTCGTGAACTCCGTGTGGAAGGGCCACCCTGCTCCCTGTCTGCACAGTACCCTGCACCATGTGGTTCAAACCATGGTCAGAGCTATCTGTGGCTGTAGAGGCAATATTGATAACCAAGAATAAAGGTCAAAAAGTTCTAGTAACATTGTGTGGAGGAAAATTATTTGTTACTGCCGATGCCTGGAACCGCATCTGCCTTGTAGGTGGAGAGGGAGTGCTTTTTGCCTGCAGAAGGATGCTGTGCCTTTGATGCAGTGCATGCTTGATTCCCTCCCTGCTCATTAGTGGTGCTCGTTACTGTCTTCTCAGCAGGTTTCACCCAAATGCCTGTCTGTTTCCCAGGACCTTGGTGCCACTGAATGAGATTAACCCCAAGCTTTGGTCTGCTGACCACACTGAATGGAAATTAAAGAGCAGCTAGTTTCAGCACTAAACTGAGGAATCTGTTGAACTCATCCCCAAGTCCTGTTTTTTCCAGCTGTTATGAGAAGGAGCCATTCTAGGGGATATTTTGATTTTTGCACTCAGATATTTAATTCTGGAGCCTGAACGTCACATAAAGTTTCCCCTGGCCTCGTGCTGGTGAGTCCTCCATCTGCTGGTGGCCGGGCACTGGTGCACACTGCCTCGGCTGCCACAGCCCCCCAACTTCACCAGGATAGCAGGGCTTGAGCAGATACGTAGGGAATTACACTCGTGCCGTACAGGCTTTCATCAGAGGGTGGCAGCTGGGGAGCCACTCGAAGAGATACTGTGGGTAATATCTGTTTTCTAAGAACAGTGTTAGGCATCACCCTGCCTCCAGGATTTCTGTGGGTCCCAGTGTATCCTGGTACCCAATGTTTTGTTTTACATTTTATGGCATCACTGTAATGTGCCAGCAGAGAAGGGCTGAGACCCAGCTCATCCCCTACTTGAACAGATGTTGAGTGGAGCTTGTTCTGAAAGTTTTCCTGAGCTGGACACCTTGTGATCTTGCTAAGCAATCCCTTCCAGCTCTGCAAACCCTCAGAAAGATGTCTTACCACCTTACCTGAACCGTCCTTGTCATAACTGGGACCCATGACATTTTGCTTTGAAAGACAAGCAAGGCGGCTGGTTCTGTCACATTTTTGTATTAATCATGAAAGGTCAATACTGCTAATAGTACTAAGATGGAATACTCGCTTTCTCAAGCATTTAATTGATTTTGCACCATCTCCTTTATTCCTCTTCACTTGTAGAATGTGAGTTTTCATATATTATTTCATCTAAACACTAGTGTTTATGCCCACTTTGCACTGATATACAACAGCCAATAGTTCAAAGCAGGAGAGAATCATGCTGGAGCAGACTTTGCATCATTAAGTGCTGGAGCAAATATTTGTAAGCTCAGTATATAAGAGAAACAGATTGGATAAAATGTAGAATTTACATTAAATACCTCTGGGGAGGTAACTGGAGAATTAAAAGTACATATAAAAACAAAGTACAAGACTCCTGATGAATCTTTTAAACCTATGGCCAGTTTTTGCTATTTGTTCATACAAAGTAGCACTGATGCCTTGAGAAATCTCCTTGGTCTCAGGGGCCCAGGGCACTAACTAAGCAGCCAATCCCAAAGACACTTCGCACCCTGGGGAATCCTGCTGATCTGGTGGGTATGACAGCATACATTACCTAAAGTTATGCAGTTTCATATATCTTGTTAGAAAAAAAAGTGCTAAGGGTTAGAATAATGCAAATTGCATCTAGTCCCGAGTAGTTAATGCTGTAACCTGGCTAGTTCCATAACTTGCCAACCTTTCTGTTCCCACACAAAAAGCTTATCACTTCTCAGAGATTATTCTGCAATTATCTCCTAGAAAATCTCCCTAGAGACCAAGAAATTTAAAACTGGACTCTCTCTTTTCATTGTGAAATGTTGGACTCTGTCAAAATAGATTTCAAGAGATCATTCCTTTAAATTCCTTTCTGTCACATTTAAAGAAAAAAAAAGCAGCTGCTGTTTTCTTTTAAAAGCACCAGTGGTGATGGAAGCAAACTGAATTACAGGCTCTGAGGAGTATTCTCTGCCTGCAATGCTTGCATACTGGAAATGCTGTCAGTATGATGGAAACTCCCATCAACCGTTTTATTCAGTGGTGGCAACTATGGGCCGTGCTTGCCTTTCGGACCAGGCATTTATATTTCATTGGTTTATAGGCTGTTATGAGCTGGGAGCTTGTTCTCTGCTGCCATCTGATTCAGAGGCTCGCGTGAGGAAGGGATGGAATTTACAGACACACGCTGGAAGGCCAGTTGCCCTTGATCCTAGCACAACGTTGGGAACTGCAGTTACTTCCAGCAGCAAGAGCAGCAGACCTGTCAGGCGTCCCATGCAAGGCTGTTTGCTTGATGCTCTGTTATTTCTTGCACATCCATGGCAGAAAGCTGCAGCCTTTCTTTTTGCTGCCCAAAGCACTGCCTGCAACTGGTCAGCTTTATCTGCCACAGCTACAGGCAGGGTTATCCAAAGAGAAGGGGATGCTCTAATGTTGCTGAACGGAAGTGGGAGCCAGAAAATGAACTTTCTCCTCCAGGGAACCCTGTAAAGCCCTGGAGCAAGCTGCCACGATGGTCCTGCCCATCCTATGGCAATTCACAACAGGTAACTTGATGCAGAGCTGCTCCTGCATTGCAAGGAAACGCAGTTCAGAGGGAGGAGATAGGGGGAAGTAATTTTTCTGCTGTGTCACATAGATCTCCTGTGAGTGAGGCTTTCCACAGAGCAGGGACCCATGAACTCAGGGTTCTTTTTTACAGTCTGATTATGGTGGCTGGGAAAGAGGAGTCTGACCATTTGAAACACAAATGGGGCTTGCAAGAAAAATATTTGTTTCAAGTTTCCCTCTGGAGGTGGGAATTTCTTCCCCTCATTCCTTAAGATGCTGCATCCTCTAAGAAAGAACTGTATCTGCAGCATCATGAGGGCTCTGATGGGAAGGGTAAAAACTCCTGAAACAGGACCCATAGGGTTTTAACTGGCTCACAAACACCTAACTCAGACCAAGTACATTGCCAGACTTTTCACAGAACCCAAATTACCTTCTTCCACAGGTTTCTTAGGATTAGTGGCCACTGAATATTCACTACTTAGTAAAAATATCTTTCATCTCATTCTTACGTTGTGCTGCAAGTCCCGAAAAAATAACATAAAATCCTGATGTGGGGCAAAAAAAAGTACAAATAATCCTATAGTATATGCCCAAATCCCTCAGGGCAAGATGGGCTCTCAGGGGCCCAAGCCTGTAGTATTTTGAACAGAGGGAAAAGCCTGACTGCATCCTGTGCCTCGCTGCATCACCTCATGGTGTGGCACAGCAATATTTAAGTCCCTGGGAGGTTACAAACACTGCCATACTGCCTGTTTGGGATTAAAAACAAGTCATGGCCAGGCTACTCCAAAGAAAGCAAGCCCTTCTCATGATGGCCAGATTCATGCCAGGACTGCAACATCCCTCTCCAAGAATGCTTCCCCTGATAGAAACGGCTGGGCTCAGACTGGTGAACAGAGATGCCACATGCGTAGCAGCATGTTTTGACTGGGCAGTCTGGTGGCAGTAGCGCTGGAGAACGTCCACACAAAGCACAGCCAGGCAGCCTGCCTCTGGGAGCTGCTGTTAGCTTCTAGGAAAGCAGAGCATGCACACAAATCTCTTTGTTTTGAGTGTTGTAGCATCACAAACGAGATACCAATGGTACTGAAGCTGAGGAACAGGCAGTAGAGGAGCTGCCAGCTTTTGTTAGACTGATGAATGTTTTCCAAAACCAGTCAAAGCCACATGAGCACACCACTAAATTCCCTTTCGCTGCATTCACCAGTGTAACATCACAATGCCTTCCAGCTGTGCACCAGAAGTCCACAGTTTGTTTTAAAACCCCTCCATGAAACAAACACTCACTGCACACACACTTTAGTCTGTGTGGTAGTGAGAAGAGCTGTTTCCATGCACATTGACACAGAGAAATCCATTTTGCAGGCACGCTATCAGGAGCACAGTTTGCTTTTGGAGTGGAGGATGGTAGAGGCTGATGACAACCCTCCTCTGCTATGGGTGTTCCTGCCTTGGTCCCCAGGAAAGTCCTTTCCCAGATAGAAATCCCTTGGGTTTCCCTTGGGCACAGGCTATGGAAGCGGAGAGGTTTATCTGATGGGGGAAGAGGCACTGTGGCTAACTCTCTAATACTTTGTAAAGCATCAAGACCCAATTAGTTGAATTTTACCGAACACTACCTGCTCCATTGAAGCTCTTCCAGAACAGGAGAAACTAGTCTGCATTTTGGTTTCCTACTGTCTGCAAGCAGTTGGAACACAGTGGGGAGTCTGCATTACTGGGTAACACCAAACCTCACAGTTATTTATCATGACCTTGCTAGTTTATTTGGGAGTCCAGTACTTGCAGTCCTTAACCTGTGAAGCCTCTCTGCATTCAGGTCCCGTTGGATCTCCCGAGCAGTGGCAGATGAGATGGGCACAAGACCTGCATCATGTGCTGACCTTGCTACCACAGTTCCAGCATGCCAGAACAAGAAATTCTCTCCCTGGAGTCCAGGCACAGTTTGTGTTCAAAAGATTCCCCAAATGGGGAAACAGTGGCTTGGAGACACCATTAGGAGATCTCTTCATATTTCAGGGTAATCTGAGCACTGTGCTCTTTAAACCATTTGGCTGAAGCTGGTGATAACTCAGAGGGAGGGAGTGTTTGCCCACACAGGCACGGTGCCTCTGCTGGTGTATTTGCAAGCCCTGAATTGTCAGTTTGAAGCCTGTAATGAAAAGGCCACATCTTTGGCTGCATTTGCTCAGAGACTCTATTCATTTTTATCCCAGACAAGGGACCACGTCTAGGAAGTCTATACATACATTTGATAGAAAGAAATGCGTTAACAACATACTTTTATAGCTTCACCAAACGTATAAAAACAGATTATTCTAAGCTGGGCTTGATTTTCTGGGAAATGTGACTAAATAGCACAGACAAGTCTGGTGTCTTAGGAGCAGTACAGGCAGCAAAGACTGCTCAGAAATTTCTGTTAAAATTTTGATCTATTTATGTTGACCAGAACCCCAGGATCAAACATTCTGGTGTTGTGACCTCTATATCACACCAGCCAGCAGCCAAGATACAGCATGAGAGAGAGACCCTAGTTTAAGTACCTCATCTGGAAAGTCCCTTTTCTTAGCATAAGAGCAATGGGCAGAAGATTGTGATCTGGAGTGTTTCATTCTCCAGCTCCCCAGGTCTGAACGAAAGCAAATTTGTCCCTGAGAGCAGAGGGAGGGAGTGTTCTGCAGCGAGAAGTGCTCACGGACAAATGAAGCAGCTTCTCAGTTTGGCGGGGCATTGCGTGCTGCAAGGAGATCTCTTCCCCGCAGCGTTCACTTTGCTGCTATTATGCACATCCATCTGAAGTGGCTCCAAATACAAAGGGAAAGGGAAAAAAACCCTACACTGTAAATAACAACATAAATTGCCATCAGTGGTCAGAGCAGTGCTATAAAAGTCTCCTTGACCACAGAATGAGCATGCTGAGAAACTTCCCTTTCTCCATAACACCCTGTGTTATAGGCAGGGACAGAGGTCCCCTGTGTTTTTGTCCCCCCCGTGTCAGGGATGGTTGTGCATGTCTGTCCCTTCTCCCCTCAGCACCCCATATCCTGACAGTGTGACCAGACCACCCAGAAATACTGACATTGCCGAAACTCCCTACAGGGAAGGAGCCTGGCCCTGGAGGACAAGGAGAATAAAAAAAGACGACAGTATGGAATGATATTTGCAAAGCAACCTGTGTGACTTAGGTACTGCCCTCACTGACCATGTTTACATGAGTTTTAGATTCCTAAAACCCTTTAGCACTGCTGAAACATTCCCTCATGACTAAAAAACAAGTTTCTTGTTTACTGAAGAGGGTGCGATTAAAATAGTCATCATCATCTAAATACCATTTGTGAGGCTGTATCCTGCATGTGCTGCTATAATCAAACCGAGGTTTGTTACTGCAATTTTAAGCACAGAGGACTAATTGCATATGCCTAGACATGACAGGGCTGGTCAAATCCAATCTGAAGACTTTCTGTTGCATACAAGCCCTGGCTGAAAAGACACATAAATATTCTTTGTCCAGCAATCGTCCATGACACTCTGTGGTTTCACTGTTCTAGGAAGCCTGAGATACTATTTTTATTTAGACTAAAAATAATAAAGGCTTTTCTCCAATCCTCTGGGTGCCCTAATTGAATTATGTCTGCATTAGTAAACTCCAGCACTGCTAAAATCAGACAGCCACCTACCCATAATGTCTAGGAGGCATATCTAGGAAGCACGGTGTCTGCCTTCTCGAGTAACTCTATCCAGAGGTGTCTTTTACATCAAGTTTAGTCCTGGAAAGTTACCAGATCATCTTAGTATGGAGTGGAGAAAGTGCATTCCAAGTCTCTGAACCACTGCAGAGAAAGCTCAGCTGGCTGGCTCCTCTCTTTTATAAAGAAATCTTGCAAACAAGGACTGTGTTTGCACAGTCCATTGTAGACAGAAGAGGACAGGGCATTGGATTTGCAGCTGGAGCTCTTATTACTACCAAAATTAACCCAGGAGAAACAGCCCTGCAGTCTGCAGCCCAAACAACTTAGATCAAAGCTTTGCAGGTAATGCCTTAGCTGCTTCTTGCAGATGTTAACCACGGAGCGATGATTCATGAGTTTCTGCATCATGTGCTCCCAGAAACTTAAACCTGTGAGTCCCAGTCTTACACTAAATTTGTGTTTTATTTGCAGCCCAGTAAGAATACATCTGTCACCCTACTGTGGTCAGCCCGGGAGGAGGTACCAATGAGACCTACAAGGTGAGCTCCCACCTAAGCGTGTGTAGCCTGGCTGCCCGAGTTACTGATGCCCTGCACTGCTCGAGGCATGGCCAGACTTCCTAGCAGAGGACTCAGCTTGTAATGTTAGCACTGCTGAAAATGTCAAAGAACAGTCTGACCGCTACCAAATCTGTATCCTGATGGCGGCTAACCCCTGTACTTTTTAAGCAGTTGTTGTATTTCCAGCTGGCTGCAATAAAACGGGCTCTACCTTTTTCAGTGTAGCTAAAATAATCCCCAGAAACACCCATGAGCCTGACCTTCTCTGAAGTTTGCTGTCAGTAAGTGGGGGTGAGAGAAAGAGCTAATTCTTTTCTACAGATGTTCTTAGCGATAGTGTGATTTCAGCAAACCCAGAGAGAATTCAAATGCCTCTCTCAGTTGAGGAAGAAAACACAGTCATACGCCTTCCCCAAACCTTCTTTCCAACTAACAGTACAGCCACTGTCCCTGAAAAAAAATTGTAAAAAAAATGAAGCAAATAGTAGGTTGTTTTCTTTTTTTTTTTTTGGCTGTTATTTCTGTGGTTAAAGCTACAGCTAAAAGCAGCAGTAGCAGGTTACAGCAGAAACTGAATATGCTACTGTTTAGTTCAGTGAACTGGGCAGTCTTAAAAAGGAATGGGTTTTCAAATTTAATAAATTAATTTAAAGAAAACATGATTATCTCTTTCAATGGGTGAATGTTCAGAAAACATTAGCTGTACACAGTACAAGATAGCGCAGGCGTACGTCGCAGTGTTTAAAAACCTGAAGCAATGAGAACTGCACTGAAGCTTGCTCTGTTTTACTTCCATTTGGCATCCCAGAGCTAACCGAGCAGAGGAGCTTGAACAAAGTGCTTCAGTCAGCCTCATGGTGGCTTGTGGCCTGAAATGCCCCTGCCCCACAGTTCGGTACTGGAGTCCTCCAGAGGGTTCTCCCAAACTTGAGATGGAGGAGTAAAGCCACCTGCAGCCTCCTGGTTTTATCGAAGCAAGACTGGGAATACCTAGTAACTAATGGGGAAATAAAATACCTGCTGCTGCTCATACTGCAGGGGTGGCAGAGAATGACATGCTCTGAATGTAATATAAATCAGTACAGAATTGCAATGTGGACCTCATCCAAGCTTGCGTGGTGTGTGCAGGCTGAGGCTCCCCACTCAGAGCTCCCCTTTGCACCGCGACGCTGGTGAGATCCAGTGGCTGCTGCTGTGCATCAATCCTGTGCTGAAGGGCGATCAAATCCCTCTGGGCTGAAAGCACCGAGCTCATGTCACTTTTTAATGATGCCTGCAGACTGCCTGGAAACTTTGTGCTGCCCAGCAAAGCAGCTGTAACTGAACAGCAAGGTAATCAATGAGAGGGAACCGTGATAATACATTATCTAGAAATATGGCTGGCCCAGAATGTGAACTCTGGCTCCATGCAAGGAAAAGGTTCAGAATTGGGGAAAAAAAATGTAATAAAGCTGTGTTATACTGACAGTTAATTCTCATCCACACCGCAGTGCAGTATATATAGCTTTACTGTCCTCTTTTATTCCGCTCTCTTAGCTATAATTCCCCTGGTAGTTTGTTTGTAGCCAACCAAATGATTCCTGCAGAGCCCAGCAGAGATTCCTGATGCTAAACCAGCTGAGCATGCAGTTCAGGCTAATGCTGGCTTTCCAGCACTTCCTCTCAAGATTTCCAAGGCTTCACAAAGTGGGCATGACTCCCTGGATCTTGTGAGCCACTGCTTGACTGCACAGCAATTTATAGTTATGTGGCTGTACAGCTTTAGCTGAAGAAGGGATATACTTTACTAGTTAACATTTTCCAGTGAAATCTTCATTGGACTGTGCAGAAGCCAAGACAAGAAAACCGTTCTCAACAGAAGTCAATGAAATGTATTCTGCAATCAGTCAGGACAAGTGCACAGTGGGGAGAAACCTGATCCTAAATCGCACCCTTTGTGACCCAGGCTAGGAATGACAATGATGGACCCAAAGCAAAATCTCCCGGCAGTGAGGAACAGTGTCCCAGACCTGTCCTGAGCTCCAAGAAGTCTGACCTGCAGCTGCACGTTGACATTTGTGAATGGGATAGTGATAAAAAAATTACTATGAGAAGACCATGAAGGAAAAGGTATCAATCAATAGTACCATGAAATAATTTTTTGTTCTTCCTTATTGTGTTAAATAATGGCTGCATAACTTAAGAATACGTAACAGCTGAGTGAAATATTAGACTGTACAGGAACACATGGCGGTGCTAAAAGTATCAGCTTTTCCTGCACGGAGAAGTAGTGCTATTTCTGTATGAACTTAGCCAACAAAACTTTCCATCCACTCCAGCTTTTGAAACAATTAATCTCATGGAAACCAGAGTGGGAAATCCTGCTGGGGAACCAAATGCTTTAAAAACAGTGATTTGGTGAAAAAAAAATGCACCTGAGTTTCTGGGCTGTGCTCAGAGAAAGCCCCATTTAGCTGCAGTGAGCAATGTGAATACTTCTGTTCTCCTGTACCAACCCTCTCTTGCCAACTTTAAATCATATTAAGTGCAAAATGGGGGGAGAGAGATGGAGAGAGTGACCTTTCCTTAACTAGCTTCAGAGATCTGTTTTTCTCCTTATCCCAAAAGCCCTTCCACCCACCTGCCCTCAAGAATATTAGCTGCAAAATCGATCATCAGTCTGAAGGAACCCACTTAGCACGAGCATTTCCCAGGAGATCAGTTTCCAAACCCTCTTCAGATGCAGAAGCTGCCATTTCTGACAGTACAGGTACCAAATCAGTGTCTGACGACCCCAGTTCCCAGGACCCCAACGCACACCTGGGTAGAGGCAGGTGCCACTACGGTACCCTGAGATGAGAATGAACTTGGCAGACCAGGAAGATACTGAGAAAGTGGGAAAGACCATGTCATCTCCCAATTTTGGTGGCTGACTCCAGAGGGACTGTAACAAACAGTGTTCAAAATGTGATGGTCCAGTTTCATACAATCAAACAAAATCCCTCCATTTGCTGACTTCAGAGGGGAAAATAGGTACCTCTGGCCACATGGAGATGCTCTCCTATCACTGTCCCCCAGTTCAGGATCCGAGGACAGGTGTGCAACGATTCAGCTGTGCCCAGCAGAGGGGAAGGGGAGATGAGACTCCAAGAGCATTTGGTGAGGAGAGGGAGAGAGAGGACAGCAGCCAGCTACTCGGCTGGGATGGTGGGGAAAAGGACGGGAGCAGGGAAAGCAAGTGAACCAGGAGACAGACTGTAACAGCGGGCAATGAAACGGGCTGCGATTTTACCATTTGCTTCACACCTGACATGAGAAAGCACATCCAAGACACGACAGTTTTCAAGTCCAGTGCATGTAGATGGTAACTCTATAGTAACATAGTAACAAGCAAGAGCAACATTAAATAACACATTTCCTTAATCTTGGTCATAGAACAGCAGAAACATTTTTGTCCAAGTTTAAAGCAAATTAATCAACATGAAACAGACACTCTCTGGCTGGCAAGTTTCAACTCAAATAGTTGCAATTTGGAAAAACTGCAAGCAGCTGAAATTAATTATTGTTGCTGGAATCGCTCATCTATTTTAACAATAGGTGCATCGCTTACCATACGCACAAAATCTGGTACTGTGAAGACAAAGGCAGAAGTGAAGGCTGATACTGTTAATCACTAACACCTGAAGCACAGTAAGGAAGTCAGGGAAAGTAGCTTTTTCCTCTCTCACAGAGGAAACACTGGTTGCTGAATTTAAATTTTCACAGATCAAAAAAAAGCCCTCCAGGTGGTTTCTAATCCATGCACTTAACTGAGCCCATGACTTCTGAGACCCCCTCAGAAAGATAGGATCTCATTTTCCAAGCCTTTCTGGAAAGCATAATAAAGATGAAACGAGCATCATTTTTTATTACCTGTCCCAACGCAGTGGCCAGGAGTGGAAACATCAGGGGACACAGCTGGGTCGATAGACAGGTACTGTGTCTTCACGGCTTCAGAAACTTGAGGATAGGTGTGTAAAAAGAGATTAGTATGACAGCATCCTGGTTTTTGAATTCAAATACTTCAACCAGATTCTAGGTGAATATCATAACTATTACCTAAGCAAGGCAGGTGAATTGTCAAAATAACTTGAAACACAGAAAACCCTGAAGACTCGCTGGGATGAATGTTTGTGGGATGACATCCTTTGGGATCAGACTTGTACTCCAGCACAAGCTGTACAGAAGAGGATCCTCCCAAAGATCTTGTCGAAGTAACAGCAGTTCCCCAAAGCCATTCTGACTGACAAGCTCTGTTCCAAGTTTACCACGTTGCATGAGCCCTGTGCAAAACCAAAAGGGAAGCAGATGTGAATGCAGAGCTCTGCTCACAAGTTCAGCAGAACTTCCCTAAGCCAACCCCGACAGGAGGAAGGCCCAAGAGCAATGGGGCGTCAGCAGCTTCCCCCCCCACTTCTGCTTTGGAAAGGGAGCGAATGATGCTTCATGGCAAGGCAAAAGGGTTTTAGAAATGCTACTATAAAAATATTTGATTCAGAAGAGGCCGTGTTGCCAGAAGAATTAATGCTGTGGGGAATACAACACATTTATGTCTCTTTATGGCAAAAAATTACAAAGCCCAGTGTACAATGAATCTTGAAAGCTTTGTAGGAGCCCCATAAACACTTCTGTGTGCTGATGAGGTGAGAACATGGAGCTCTGTGTCTTACCAGTAGCCAGAGTTTGCTCTCCATTTAACTCACACTTTAACCAATTACAAATTTGCTACTATCTTAAACCCTCTGTTGCACGTGTGGCTTTTGTAACATGGCCTTCTAATCCATACTGTTCTCTTCTACACACGAAAGCCAAAACTCCACAACAACTGAACACGGACAAAGTGGAAAGTAAACAGAGCCATGACTAGAAAGGCATGAGAAAGACCACTCTCCGGGAGGCGTGTTCTCACTAATCCTCGCACACAGTGAAGTGACTTACCTGTGTTGGAAGAATGGGTAAGTGCAGAGCAAAACGGAGGATTGAGTTAACTCAGTTCCTAGCAGTTTACTCCAAAAAGTTAATCCGTGCTCCCTCCTAATTCCCACCTAGAGAACCTTCTCTGTGAGACATCCAGGTTTACTATCAAACAAGTCTCCCTTTCCCACCTCCCTGGAAGGCTAGAGGAGCAGCAGAGCCACGTGCGGCAGATCAGTGAGGATGAGCAGATACCACATTTTTGAGGGTGTTGGTAGTGATCCCTGCCTGTCCTGCACCCCGTTAGGGCAGCAACAGTCACATGTTGCAGAAGGTCTCAAACACACGTTCCAAAAACGCACCCCATGCTGTGACAGAGGATCCCTCCAAAGTGAAACCCAAACGCAAACCCCTCCTACGTTGCAAGCGTCAAAAGCTGTTTAGTCTCGGCTTATACTGAACACCCATCCCACGTGAGTATCATGGACCTGTAGGGGTTTTGCTGACCTGCAAAAGAGCCTGGAGAGGGTGAGGAGTCCTCTTGCAGCACATTGTGTGGGTGGGAAGGGATGAGGGACTGCCTGGAGCAGCCAGGTAGGCTGCATTGGCCACCTCTGGGATGTTTCCAGAAATCAGCAGGTTTTTCGCTCTGAAGAAAAACAAAAGAGTTGCAGAAAAGACGGGCATCTGGCTCAGCCTACACAAACGTGGTCATGAAAGTGTAATGCTGATCTCCATGTCTCTGAGAGGAATGGAAAACATTCAGCCTTCTACTAAATTCTCTTTATTTGCAGATTTATTTTATTTATTGAGTGTCTCTCACAGTTCAGGAGTATATAGAAGAGTTAATTTACTATGACGTGCCACACTAGTGCCACACTATGGAATGAAGTGTTTCATACACAGGCAGGATTAAAAGGTTTCTGTGAATTGAAAAGCCGAGTTCCATATGATTTCATTCAAAGGGGCCAGAAAGCAGAATGGGAAAAAAATAATTTTCCATAGGTTGAAACAAGATGAAAGTTAATGATCTCTCATGGTTAACTTACAGCCTCTTGTGCTTTCTGGGTGTTAATGTTAAATTAGCTAGACTCCTGCCAACTTATCTCCCGCAAGATACCTTTAACTATTAATACTTTTTTTTTCCATTCAAGTTCTTTTACTTACACATCTCAGAATGTAAGTTCACTTTAAGTTCACTTCCAGAGTAAAGGGTAAACCTGTTACTTTGCTTCAACTTGCCCCAGGTAATACTATCAGCATGGGTACGTCGCCTGGGCTTTTATAATTTTAGCAGGTTCTCCCTTGTGCACACGTACACTTCAATGCAAACAAGCTCTCACAGTGGCTTTGTTCTCTATTGCAGCACACAGGCCAGCCTGCTTGCATGTGCATTTGGACATTAGAAATAAAATGTTGCAGAGAAATTGGCTGAATTTCACAAAAATGAGACATTCTTCCCAGGGAGCACACCTTCACCATGAGAGCAGGTGTATTTTTCAGAGATACGCTGAGCTTTCTCCCCAGGCTGGGAACACTCTAACCCCAAAAGCCGCACTTTCCCAAGGATGTCCACTGCAGCAGGATCTGAAGCCGAGTGCAGGTCAAGCTCAGGCTGTTATATCAGGATATTAACATCCAAACCTGCTCAGGACGCTGCTAAACAGCATAGACAATAATACCATTTCTAGAATAAAGACAACCTCTATCTGCTGAGAGGTTATGCTGCTCTTTAAAGAGCAGCCAAGAGCAGAGTGTGCTTTCTGAACCCCTGGTCACCCATGGATAGTGAGGACCCCTCCTGCTGAGCTCCTGTGTGTGTCCGGGGGGACCGAGCCCCCAGCACCTGTACGGAGACCACAACAAGCAGCCAAGTCTGCTCAGATCCACAAAGACACCATGTGCTCCTGAAAACATCCCCTGTGTTTGCCTGCAATTTTGTCTAAATTCACCCTTGAACGTCACAGGCATTGTAGGGTCCCCCTCTCACCCTGCCAAAATGCAGTGCAGACAAACCTGCCCTTCATTTCATGTAAGGGAAGGAATATATATATATATATATATAAAAGCCCTAATAGAGAAGAGCACACTTCCTTCTTTGTGCATGGAGAGCATCAACTGGAAAGAAGCCAAGCAATTACTGAGCCCTGGAATCAAAAAAGAGCAAACTCATTATCCTGAAGAATTACAGACCAAGAGATGCAGTGCAGACAAACCTGCCCTTCATTTCATGTAAGGGAAGGAATATATATATATATATATATAAAAGCCCTAATAGAGAAGAGCACACTTCCTTCTTTGTGCATGGAGAGCATCAACTGGAAAGAAGCCAAGCAATTACTGAGCCCTGGAATCAAAAAAGAGCAAACTCATTATCCTGAAGAATTACAGACCAAGAGATTTAAAGAGAATTAAATAAATAAATAAATAAATGAACGGAAAGAGGAGCAATACAGCTACAGCAAAGCACCCAGCCCCTGG
>NW_009694607.1:16763-88470 GCF_000703405.1 Apaloderma vittatum
TGTTTATCCCCCAGCGGTGCCACTCCGCTGCTCATCAGCACCGTGGCTATAATGAATTCTCCTAAATGTCCTGTAAAACAAATGCCAGCCCATCAATCGGAGCCAGCTCAGAGGAACCACATGCAAAGATGCATGGCTGAAACCAGTTGGAAGCAAATTGTCAGTGGGGGGACATTTCTCTGGAGGTCATTAATCTGCTGATTGCACAGCCTGTTGACTGCCAGCCACGTCGGGTGGACTGGCCTGGCTCTTGCAGAGTGCTTTCCATTGGCTTTTGACCCGACTGAGCGTTTACACAACGTAAATATTTCTCATATTTATTTCACAATGCTCTTCTGAATCTTAGGAAGTGCGCACTGCCCTTCTTTTTGCCATCTCCTCCCCATTGCTGCAGAGAAGGGGAAGGCTCCCTGGCAGAGACAAGTTTGGAGCACAGATCCTCCATTTCTGCTTGAGCAATCCTTACGAGCAGGCTGGGGGTTTCTCAAATATATCCCCATTACTCAAGCTGACCTTACCCCTTCTGCCGGAATTTTTCTTTTTGGCTGTTTCCCCCTGCCCCTCTCTGGACTTGTCACAAGTTGTTCACTGACAGAGCAGGCTATTGCACAGCCTTCAGGCTGTGATTGACCATGTAAGATCACAAGACCTTTTAGTTATAACCCCTATAAGTGGGAGAAAGGCATGGCTTTGAAGTAAAGAAGGTTGCTTCTTTTTTTTTTTTTCCTGAGAACATCAAATCTTCTGGATCAGACAGGCCTTGCCCAGGGCAGTGTTCCTAGAAAAAGGATTGTTTTAGCTTTAACCTCAAACTGCACCCTGAGCAGTAACAGGCCTTGGGTGCAGATGGATATAATTCCTCTGGCTAACTTTTTCACTGGCCAGATGTGAGCCGGCTCCGGGCCAGAAGCCGTCGGGCTGCATGAGTGATGGTCTGAGCCCGGCACTTGGGTTGGAGTCCTGAGTAACCAACACGGGGGTGAGAGTCAACCCCCCCATCAGAGGCTCTCGTGGTGTGGAAGGGTGCCAACATCTGGAGAGGCCCAACATCTGGAGGGGGCATGTCTGCTCGGCACGACCCACACGCTAATGGGGTTTGGCTTCATTTGACACTGGCACGAGGGTCACGCCTGCCTGTGGACTCAGCGTTATGCATTTTTACACCTTTTCCCCCCCTTTTCTTTTAATTTAAATGCAGATCTCTTGCAATTTTACCCATCAACGCTTGGCGACCAAGTGAGTTGTGATTTCCGGTGAATTACTTGCAACACCATCCATGAAGGGGAAACACCAATAAAATAAATCAGCGAAATTTGCAGGGTCACTCGCTGCATCTGCCACGCGACCCCAGCTGCGAAGGAGGTGACTCGTGCCTTTGTCACCGCGCCTTGATGCCAGCAATCTAACAAGGCACCAAGAAACTCCGAATGCTGCGTGAAGCAGGGTTTCATTAAATAAACTATAGCAAGTACATTGCACGTATTGATTTGTAATTCTCACCAGTGGTTGTTTTCATAAAGTAATTGCAGATGCTTTCTCTTGTTGCTTGCAAAGAGAGCAGTCAAATCTTCGTCTATCTCGCTTAACAGCCTCTGCATCAAAGACTTCATGAGAGGTTTGGACACTTTAAAAGGATCAGCAATTATCTGTTGTGCTGGCTTTGCATTTACTTTCCTTGCATATTCATGCCAGCAATATTTTAGCATCCATAGAACAGGAGGAAGCAAAGACTGACAGTGGGGGATACAGCTGAAGTGAAGCAGATGTCTTTTAAATTCAGAACACATACAGCACAGAAACACTGGGCGATCGAACACAAACTAGAAGTGAAACCAGAAAAAAAAATATTTTTATACTTAAAACTCAGCACTGCAGAAAGAACAAAGAGCCTGAGCAGTGCAAAGCAAACTTATTTCAAAAAACTCTTCACTCTGAACACCCTAGTCCATTGCTAAGTAGCACAGGTAAAGAATTTCAATAAATCTTGTTTTATGTTGACCATGTCTCTTTAATTATTACTTTTTGGCACAGCATGTAGGACACCTCCAGGCCAAAACACAAGTGTTGTTGAAAGTACAAATGTTCCTTCCCCTTGGGAATGAAAGTTTTCTGATTATTATATAAACATAGTTGGATCTATTTTTTAGAGATTCATCCCATTAGCAATTATACTATTAACAGTGAGTCAGAGAACACTTTGCTGACGTTTTAAAACATGTAACTTAAGGTCAAAAACTTACTAAACTTCACCACGCAAGCAGAGCTGATGTGAAATGGCTTCAGTTGCTCCGGTGGGATTGCTCTAATGAGCAAGGGCTTGCAGCAGGTGATCTCAGATTGTGAACTGTACAGAGCTGCTTCCTTTTAATTGCATGGCACTGGGCACATCTAGGCAAGAGCAAAACATAGGGATAAAAGAGCAACTCCAGAGAAACAGCAGATAATTATAAAATGAAAAAGAACCAAGGGTGGAGGGTTTATCTTTTTTTTTTTTTCCTGGTTAATCTGGGAAACTCATTCAACTGAAGCAGCAACCAGTGGTCATTAGAAACGTGCTGTGACACGCAGGCAGTTAAAAAAAAGCTCAAATTCAGGCTTTTACCATAATCACAGACCTGAAGACAGACATTCAGCTTCTCTTGGAACAGCTCTCCTCTAAAAGCAAACCTGAACCATAACCCACACGCCAGAAGCTATCTTTGGTACAGAAGCCCTTCTGGATAACCCAGTGTGACGAGGTTCTTGGCAGAGGAGCAGAGTTGCTTATAACTCTGATTTGGCTTTTGCACAGCGCAGATGAGGCCACGGGAAGAGGCAGGCGGGCTGGTGAGACTCAGCTGCCTGGTTTTGCTGCAGCTCACTTAGTATTTTATGAAATCTTGATCCATAGGGATTAGACAACTGCCTCCTCTCCCACACTTTAATTTCACTTGGTTTTCAGGGGAAGCTAAAACTCAGGATAAAACACAGCTTCTGTTTTGTGCACATGCCCATTGGCTCAGATGACACAAAGTGGTTGGCTTTACCCATTTTTGATAGCACATCGCAATACTAGCTTGCATTTTTCCTAAAAACTTTGTGATTTCCCAGGCTGCCTGCAGGGCCATGTGGCACAACCACACAGGTTTTACAGTTTTGCTTTTTGCCTGGGTACGTTTCTGTTACAGCTCTTTCCTTGCCAAAAGCACAAAGGAAAAGGCAAGGGGGAAAAAACTCCAAGGCTGTGAGTGAAACCATTCTTGAATAAGGTGACATAAGCCTCACATACAGAAGATTAAGCTTAATCTCTGAAAAGGGACAGCAGAAAGGCTGGTAGACTTCAAAATGAGCTACAACAGCTGTGTTTTGGTTGGCCAACAACTGCTCTCTGCTTTGGCCGTGGCTGGCTTGGCTCACGTGAACAAGGCAGATTATTAAAATACCAGCAATCCCATCCTTGTCAGAGCAGCTTTCTCCTTTCTATTTTGTGGCTTTGATTGAAGGTATTAACAAAATAAAGCAGAGTGAGAATGCAATATGCCCGTGACAACAGAGTCAATGATAATTGTACGGTACTGTCCTTATTTCAAAGCGAAAGATAGCGTTTACTGGCTTAAAGCATGTCTTTTTGGCTTGAAAATATCTTTTGGGTAGGGAAATGCACGCCCTTCTCTCTGTCTGGTTTAACTGCTGGGTTTAATTGGCCTTATTTTAGAGTATAATAGATAAATCAGCAAGATATGGCAGAAGTTAGAATAAATCAAGCTAAAAAGCTTTTCATAACTTACTAGTCGCCACAGAAGGAGAGAAACTGCCCATTTTCCACAGTAATAAGCTATGCTACCAACCTGAAGAGTGGCTTAAAATAATTAACAGTACCAAAAAAGAAAGGGTGTGTATATGAGTGGATCTGTGGAGCCACTCCACCCAGTACCATGCGAAAAAATTAACTGGGTGGACCTGCATTCCCGTGGCAGCTCGGAACGACTGAGCTTTATATTTCTGTGCCTGGAGATGTACATTTCTTGCACACGATCGCAAGCGGTGAGGCGAATAAGTGCTTGACAAGCAAAGCAAGACAAAACAAAGCACTCAAGAAAAAAAATTGAAATAATTTGTACGACAGGATAAAGAGAAACTCACTGTGTGTTTTCAGGACTGCTGGTTTTCATCTCTGCAGTAATTATATCGTTTATTAGGTGATGTTTCCTGTATGATATTTAGAGTTATTGTAGGAGGATGTCATAACATCCATGTTTATTAGATAACTTTTGGGACCTTGCTGTGGGAGACTATAAGAGAAAAGAATGAGATAGATAAATTGTCTAAGAAAGAGCAAATGCTCTGAATGCAAAGGCTACAACACACTTAACAGAGACAGAGGAAACAACCACAGAGCACCCTTTTTCCTGCAGTTGTAGGGTGTCTGGTATTCAAATCTAACCTGGTATATACGACAGCTCTCATACTGCAAGAATCAGGAAAAAAGGGACGCAAGACCCCAACAGTTCCTGCTGGGAAGGAAAGACCTCAAAGGAGAGATGCAGGTGCAGAAGGGCTGGGAGATCTATAACAGAAGAGGACTGGAAGGAAACCTGGGGGACAGAAGGGCTTCGGCCACACACCAGAAGAGCCCACATCGCTGTTCAAGCTGTACTTCTTCCAGAGCAATTGCTCAAAATGCCTTCCCTTTTCATGGAAGGGTTTCAGGGTGACTCAACTCTGGGGTCTAGACATTTCAGGTGGGTCAATAACCCTGTTGTTGAAGGCAGTCTGGGAACCACAGAGCTCTGCACACCGCTTTGGTACAGGGTCTTGAGGCTAAAGTCAGACAAAAATGTGGGCTGGGATCTGACATAGGATCAGATCATGTGTTGTACCTTATTAGAGCTTTGTTAAGTCCAGGTCTGGTCACCATGACTTCTTTGCTGATAAGTTTGTTTCTTCAGGAAAGTCTGAGAGTGAAAGACAGCACCATTGACTCCATCTTCATGACCAATTTATGCGATTAATACTTTAAAAAAAAGAAAAAAGAAAAGAGAATCAAAATTTAGGTTTTGTATGGAAAAACAGGAAAAAAATCACCACAAAACATTGTATCAGCTGTGCAGAGAGAAGTATGCAAAGTATTCAATTTTTATTTCTGGAGTCAAATCAACTTGATTTCCTCTCTCTCAATAGGATGTCCCTTTGGTATTTGATATCTTTGTTGTATTTTGAAATGCCAATTTTCTTGTTAGTGAATAAGATGTTAAGAATCCTCCCAGAGTGCACTCATGAATAAATGTTAAATTCACTCATTTCCTAAAATCCATCATCTTGGCTGCACAACGTTACTTGAGGCAACACCACTGCAAGTGTGTTGGGGGGCCTGTGCCAGCTCTCCTCTCCACCTGCACCCTCTGCGCTGAGCTGAAGGCATCACGGGTGCCAGCTCAGCCCACAGACCTCGAACAAGCCACACCATGGATCTCCTGGCAGTACAGGATCTCCTTGGCAGACCTTGAGGAGAAGGAGGGGGAATTAAATCTAAGTTCCGAACAGTGCATAAAGAACGGGGGTACCAATTTGGCAGTGGACTCACCTGAGCCTGAGTGCTTGGGTTTTTTCATCTGTTGCTCCACTGTTCTCCGCGTTTCTTGCCGATGGTGTGTGCATAGGTCTGCTACCGGCTGATTCAAGCAGAGAGAACCTGGGGAGAGGAGCACAGAGTTCATCGTGCTGCTGTCCCCTGGAAGCTGAGTCTGTTGTAGGTCAGGTGGTGGGAGCAGCGGGCACGATAACATCAGAGCACTTGGGATGCTTTGAGGGGGAAAAAGCTGCAGAGAACTATGCCTTTAATGTGCAATTGCTTTTCATAGCCATGCCCAATTTATGGAGCTGGGAAGCTTTTCTTTATTTAAAACATAACCTTTATGGATCAGCAACAAAATGGTGAGGAGTGTCTTCACTGTAAGGTTTTCATTTACAGCAGTGATGGAGCAGAGAAAAAAACCTTGGATTTTAGCTTTTCAGAGTTTGGACTGACTGCAGTTAGAAATATCACCTTTTGACTGGTAGAAAGAGCACATCTGATCTGGGAATTGCTCAGACAAGAAAAATCAATATGGACTGATATAATTTGTTTTTTACACCAAGTCGTTCTACTCTTGACTGCTAAAGGCTTTACACCTTTTACTAATAGACATTTTTCAAATAGATTGCACTGAAGACTAAACTCCACACAGCTCTTCTCTCCCTCTTGGCTGCTGGTTAAGATTTTAGGTTCAAGTAGGAGGTAAAGCAGGCAAGCGGATGAGGGAGAACTCTGCAAGGGAGAGGTCAAACACGGGCACTGGTGACATTGACTCCTAGCTGGGAAAAGCTCCACAAGAGGTCTGTGAATAGCTGTCAAACTCTTCTGTCAAGGTGGGTTCTTCCATGGCAGCATCATGTTCTGCTCTAAAGAGTCACACTGGGCAGAACAAAAGAGAACAGCCTCAAGCTCTGCTCTGCAGCAGCATTTCAGAGCTGAAGGCAACCAGCATAACCACCCAGCTTTGCTCATCTGGAGAGAAGAAATCACTGAAATCACTTTTGCTTTTTGAATGCCGGATTTGTTTTGCACTGATGCTAAGCTGGAGGGAAGGTGTTGTTTGGCTTTTTTTTGCCTTTTTTTTTTTTTTTAACTTGGTCATGTAAGGAAATTCATATCTAGAATAAAACTAGCAAATTCATTTTACAAGATGAATGCAAATTAAATTACTCATCTAAGCTGTCTCTGTCTTAATGCAGGATTTGATTATTTCCTTTACTTCCACCTCCACCTGCTGTCTGCTTATAGCTATTCAGATTTACCATTTTCAATGTCCTCGATTAACACTTTCTGCTGGAGTAGTATCTTTTGTTTTATCGCCACATTGTCTTCAACATCTGATCTGCAGAACAAGGGAGGCATCCCAGTAGTGGAGCCGTATGTTCTCTAGCTCTTTCACTGCAGCACGGAATTACGGCTCTCTGAAATTGCCAAGTGTCATTTGGTCTGAGATGTTTCAGTTTTGAGAGGAAGAACTGCACACGGGGATCTGAAGTCTCTTGGAGCAACGCTTTCACAATAAAAATGAGATCAGAGGTGACAGTTTCCATTATGGTAAAGCAGATGAGTTCTTATAACTCCTTTTGTCAAAATTAAACTGTTCTGCTTAGCCCCAAAAGATACTTCATTTATCTGAAATGTAGATCTGATATTTTGCTATTCAATTAAATCTCTCTATCTTCTTAGATAGACTGCAATTGTTACTCAATTTCCTAAATGTGGCACTATGAGGGAGGGAGGAACTTCTTCGCTGCTCT
Organism: Apaloderma vittatum; assembly: GCF_000703405.1. Classification (NCBI taxonomy): domain Eukaryota; kingdom Metazoa; phylum Chordata; class Aves; order Trogoniformes; family Trogonidae; genus Apaloderma; species Apaloderma vittatum. The sequence continues at coordinate 24,075 of NW_009694607.1, forward strand.
TCTCCCTGAGGCTGTATTTAGGATCTGCAAAAAATTAACCTATAAGAGTATCTCATGGTGCAATTCCCTTGTATTTGCTGTGCCACCTCCCCTGTAAATACTGTCCCCTCATTAAAATAAGCCTATTAACCTCTGTCGGTTCACTGTCATTTCCATGACCTCCCACTTGTGAGGTCAAAGTACTCCTTGATAACAACACTCTGGTTTGTTTTCAACTGTTTTTTCACACGATCTTTCAAGAGACCCCAAACAGCAGAACATGGGAACACATACAGGCCCATCACTCCAAAACCAGCACTTTAGGTCAATCAGCCTTAACAGCATCTTTTTAAGAAGAGACCTTACCTTGGTGGGTGGGAGGAGTCTCTGGACTGACCATAAGGGTCTTTCTGATTCACTTTCTTCACTGCCTTCTGCAGGGAACATTTCCCTAGGGAGACCTCTCACAGTCCGGAGGTGATTCCATATGCAGCAGCCTACCCAGCACCATCTGACCTTACCATGCACAATATTTAAGCACTGTTGAGCAACTGTGTCAGAGGTGCCAAAGCTTCAAGTAGTGCAGTCACAGGGCAGACATCTCAAACTGGAGACACAGCTGAGACAAGGGACTGGTTACAAAATCAAGATGGAAAGGAGTGATTTGGAAACTTTACCCCTTCCTGTAACTACTGGTTCAATGAAGCAGTTTTTCTGCACTGCAGTCATAGCCAGCAGCATAGACAGAATAAGGACCGAAATATTTTGAAGTGCTGTCACCGTGTGAATGATTTTCTTTAGAGCATAAAATCAGACTGCAAAATTATTTTCTGTCTGCAGCGACACAAGAAGAATATGAATGTGATCATATCTGGCCCTGGGCATACAGGAGAGCAGAACTGGCCTTAACCAGATAGTCTTTTTTTATTCCGAGTCCTTCTAAGAAATAAGGAATCCAAAAGAAATTCTGAATCTGGCTAGATGTCTCATAAGAGGAACAGGATTTCTGCATAGCTGAAACAGCATGACTTTGATTATTTGAAAATGCATGATTTAATCATTTCATTATGCATAACTTTTCTCAGCAGGCATCACAGCCTAAAACAGAGCCAAGCATTAGATAAAGCAACATGTTTTCTCACTAAAGAGACTGGAATCAAAGAGTTTAATCTTGCAAGGCACTGATGTCCTCGGTGCCTTTAGACGTGGCTGCAAAGAGCAGGTGTGTGCCACACTGCCGAGCTGAGCCTTAGCAGAGTCCTCCACTCAGAAGTGACATCCTGTGGCATCACTTTGCTTTCTCTCTTCCACAGCGTACATCTGCCCATGTCCCACCTTCCTACCCCTCTTCTTCCTCACACTCTTGGGGTGCAGAGTGCTGACAGTGTCCTGACACCCACCGTCAGTTCAGGTTGCTCTGACCACTCCCACCTCCCTGCCATGTGCCCACCCGACACCTGTCCGGGCTGTGAAATCATTGCAGAGGAGACCTGGGCCTCAAATCTATCCATGAAGGACCCAAGCAGCTTTTTGTACTATACAGTCAATAAGTACCTTCAGCACAGTGTCCTTGTCAGGAGTCCCAGCGAGCTACTTGGTAACAATGCCCAAGGCTTTGGTGAGCAGCAAGCAGTCCATCACGTGTGGTTAGCATGCAGATACTCTATTTTTCCTGCACAAAATACCTGGTACACCTCTCTCGACAATGCCAGATTCTTTCCCTCTAGTAGGGAGTGGAAACAACTGAGGCCTTTGCTTTGCCCCACCCCACAAGCCAAGTCTTCACTGTTCTTCTCCCTTGGTACAGCACAGAGCAGTTCATCTTTGCTGTCTTTGCAGCAAGGTGTGTGCTGCACAGCAGCCCAGCACAGGCAACGTGCCTGCGGTGCCGCGTTGTTTAGCAGAGGGGGAACGGTGTCTGGAAGAGCCTGCTCTGGTTGCAGACCAGACCCTGCATTCACATCCCACTCTCGAATTCTCCATTCGTTTTTGGCAGGCAGCTGAACCAAAGTTCTATTTCTAAAGAAAATAAAAGAACGTGCACCAAAATCCCCTGGGGAGAAGTGCCCAAAATGTGAAAAAAACCAGGAAAAGCCTGGTTTGACAGTGTTGAAAGCGAAAGGCATCGCAGTTAGCTGTTGAGGTGGGCTGGCTGTCATGCACCAGTCGCGACCAACACTCAAGTTGGATGGGAGGTGAGTCCTCTGCATTAACAAGGCACTGAATGCCCAGCTCAGGGGCTCTGGATTGGAGCCAGCTCTGGCCCATTTGGCACCAATGCCAGCAGAGGCTGTCAGTGAGCAGTCCATGCTGCTTTACCAGTGCAAAGGAGGTTTCCACAACGGGGCGAGCACAAGGTTGGTTGGCAAAAGGCTGGTAGATAATTTCTAGCAGAAAGGAGGTGGGTGAGGAGTGGCTGCCAAGGCCAGCTTTGTCCATTCGCCCTCAGCCCCAGCTTCATGCCCAGGTTAGCACCCGTCACTTGTAAGCTTTTCTTCCCTCCCCAGTGAGTAGGGTTTTTGAAAAGCTTTGGCACAAGCTGTCTAAGACTGAGAAGGCTGGCCAGACCTGCCTGAAGTCTTCTCTGCAGAGGACACATAGGGTATCCCTGCCTAACAGTCCATGATAATGTGCTTCAACCAACCTGCAGAAACCCCCATGTAAGAAAGATCAGGGACTGCAAACTCAGCACCTTCACCACAATTCGCTGCAGGCAAGACAACTGGAGCAATGGGAATAGTGATGCGGCTCTCTCTCCACTAGAAAGAGGCTGAGAACACCAGTCAGATTCCTACAGACCTAAACTGGATTCACCCAGTGACCCGAGGAGTAAAAGCTCAGTCTCTGGCTCTAAAATGTGGCCTCATGGCCAATTAAATGCTGTTCAAAGGGCAGCAGAGCATCAGAGAGTGCTTTGATCTCAGAGATACCAGCCAGATGTGTAATATCTTCTCAGGTGCTTGCGCAGGTATCAGTAACAGTCCATGCACATCAGATAGACAGGTTTCTTCCTGGGTTTGCTAACACAAGCAGCAGTTGCTCACAAATCACAGGGAACAGAAATAATCCCTACCTTTTTAAACTTCAAAAACTGTAAAGCTTCACAGCTGCACAGTTCTGAAATTGAATTGAATGACTTGACTTGCCAAAACCAGAGATCAGAGTTCTAGGTCTTTCATGCCACAGCTGAAAGCATCAATAGCACTCAAAGAAAAGCACAGAGCTGCCTTTCAAATACTGAATGTGACTTTGGAAGCATTATTGGGTCTCACCCTTCACACACACTAGCCTCAATTCAAAATGGATGTGGGAGTTTAGAATACTGATTTTCAGCACGAGCATTTTATTATTTAAAGGACTGATTTTTCTTTCTGAAGTTATATCTAAAACTAGCCAAGGAATCTGGATTTCAGTTAGGTTTCGGATTTAAAATAAAAAGCATTTGAGTTCAGCTTTAACTAGGAAGTTGTCCGTGTGAGTGTTTTCTCTGCAAGAAAGATGACAACAATTTGAAAGCAATATCCATGCAAGCACCAACTTAATCAGACAGGGATCCAGGAAAAAAGTCCTTTGGGATGAAGCATTCAATTCCCAGAAATTGCAAAAGAATCCCAGGTCTGTTGACTTCTGATGCTCTAGGACCTCATCGCTCAACCAGAATATTTCTGTGCTTAGAGAGAAATCTCTTGGCTTCATATATCTCCCAGTACCTGAAATACCTGAGCAACTCAGTGTAAACCATGCATTTATTCTCCTAATGCCCCCTTGATTTCTGGCACTGTTACTACCTACTTTTTACAGCAGGAAAAAACAAGGCATAGGGAAGCTAACTAACTTGCAACAGCAGCTCTTTTTACTCGTTGGTCATTGCATTATTCACTCAGGTTATTAGAGACAGACAAAATGCTACTAACAATTGAATAACTGATTCCAGCATTAAGATCAGAGGCATTTTTCTTGCAAACATAAGGAAAGGGATCAGTCAGCTTATTACTCACCACAGTATCTCTCCTTTGACAGGCTGAGTTGGAGAGCTGGGCAACACTCAGATGTCTCTGGTCTCTCATCATCTGAGGAAACAACCTGTGGGGACTCTAACAGCAAAGACAATTTTTACATGTGTGTATATAAACATACACCTGTGTTTATAGATATATAAAACCCCCATACATAAACATATATTTAGATAGATATATAGGTGGAAAGATGTAAAAATGTAAAATCCGTAACTGCTGTAAAACAATTTATCTTCAAAGCATGACATTCTGGCCCTGAAAACATTCCTGAAGACAGATATAGTCTCTTCCTGCCTGTTTATCGCATACCTCAGCTGCAAAACCCAGAACCACTTCATCTTGTTGCAGAGAGAAGAAAAGTGGGAAAACACACCAAAGCCAAGACAATGAAAATTTTTAAATCCACCTCTGCTAACGTTACCAGCACTTTCTCAATGAACACGGGTGTGTCTGTATCCCACCTAATGCTCACCTAAAAAGCAGCACTGATAACGCAAAAGCTCAGGACCCGCTTGAAATGCTGAGTGAGGAATCTGCAGAAGGGCAAGAGCTGGTTGTGCTGGCACCAAACCAGGAGCATCCCAAACCCCCGAGTTGTGAGCTTCTTGAATCAAAGCACTGTATCAGCGTTGCTGATGTCTGGTCCTTGTGTCCATAATGTCCCAGGTAAGAAGCTGTACCCAAGCTTCCCTTTATCTTTGCAATGTTTGAAAAGCGGGATTGAAATTTTGCATCTTGAGACCACATAGACAGTGAATGATTAAAGAATAAACAAAAAGCCCGCAATCCTGACCCCAAAAATGCTGCCTATTTTAGATTCTCATGCTTTGAATCTGTACAAATGCTAGGAATCAGCCAGACAACAGATGCATCAGGAAATTAGCTCGTCTCTTCCAAGAGCACACTTTAAAATGAAGGAAGAGATGAAGATCAGGGGACCCGATGCCCTTCAGGGACTGCTGCTGGAAGCTTTGCCTCTAGGTGATAAAGGGGGAGGTGGTTAATCCAAGGCAGACAGAGGTAGATAACATTTCTGTACTTGTACAATTCTGTACAACATTAGTGCAGACAGGAGTCTATTAACAGAGTCTGATGGAAGCAATTGTATTATTTATTAAACTGACAAGATCAATTGGCTGCTTTGTACATGTATAAAGAGAACTATTGTACTTTCATGTCCTTTTAAATACAGAGGATAAAGAGCTCCCCGGGGTGCTTTCACGGGCTGCCTTCGATTAAGAGTTCTGAGAACATTTGATATTGTCAGAGATCAGCTCGCCAGATCCCCAACTGGATTTGCAGCCCTCACAAAGAAAGGAAGACAGTAGCGATTTTAATTAAAAGTGAGCTGAGAAGGAAGGACCTTACCTGACTTAGAGGAGTGCTTACTCTTCCCAAAGACTAGGCTCTTAAACCTGAAGGAGACTGACCTCCTTTTATAGCACCAGCAGCAATGTCAGGTCCAGCGTCATGGCACTCATAACTGAAAACGGGATGTTAATTCCCTTCTGCACCTGAAAAATGTAGTGAAGGGAGAGGAAGATGACAGTTTGTAGGGCATGAGCATTAATAATTCTGACAGGCAAGTGTGTTGTGTAAGTTACCGGCAGGTTTCAAAATGAGTTGTGCGATATATCTCGCTGTTAACCCCACAAAGAGTCGCAAGATGGAGGAAGAGTGGCTGGTGAGCTGCCCAGTGGAAAAGGACCTGGGGGTGTTGGTGGACAGCCAGGTGAACATGAGCCAGCAGTGTGTCCAGGTGGCCAAGAAGGACAACACCATCCTGGCCTGGATCAGGGCAGCGATTGTCCCCCTGTACTTGGCACTGGTGGGGCTGCACTTACAATCCTGTGTTCAGCTTTGGGCCCCTCTCTACAAGAAAGAAATTGAGGTGCTGGAGCAAGGGCAAAGAAGCTGGTGAAGGGTCTAGAGCACGTATCTTATGAGGAGCAGCTGAGGGAACTGGGGCTGTTAGCCTGGAGAAAAGGAGACTGAGGGGAGACCTTATCATTCTCTACAACCACCTGAAAGGAGGTTGTAGTGAGGTGGGGGTCAGTCTGTTCAAGTAAGTAACAAGTGATAGGACAAGAGGAAATGTCCCAGGTTGCACCAGAGGAGGTTTAGTTTGAATATTAGGAAATATTTCTTCAAAAGGGTTGTCAGCATTGGAATGGGCTGCTCAGGGAAATGGTTGAGTCGTTATCCCTGGAGGTATTTAAAAGGCATGTAGACGGTGTGCTCAGGGACATGGTTTAGTGGTGGACCTGGCATTGCTAGGTTAATGGCTGGACTCAATCTTAAAGGTCTTTTCCAGTCTAAATGATTCTACAGTTCTGTGATCTAGATTTGCAGGTGTAGGGGATGAGAGCAGAGGGGAATTTTTTCACGGTGCTTCTGACTGATAAAGCCCTTGGCTATTGTCACAACCTCATTATTAACTTTCATCCCAATAGCTGAGAACAGCTCAGGTGCAGCATGTAACATGCTGAGCACAAATATTGAGGAGTTGGTGTCATTGTGTAATTAGTGAAAGACTCTACAGTTACTTTCTCTGGTGAAAAGCTTGAGTCCACTGTTATTTAGGACATGCTACTAACCACATGTGTTAGCACAGACCTTTACCTGCAGGGTATTTTGGGGAGTACATCCAGAGGATGCAATTTTATAAACTATAAAATTGGCAACTTTGGTTCATTTGGAATGGAAAAATATGGTAACCTAGTGGCATACTTGATAAATTAGTAGCAATGCTGTCTCAGCAGATATTTCTGGGCAGTTGAGGAATTTTCCAAACATCTGAATGCCTCTTTTATTATGTGCTCCTGAACAGAGATGTGCACTGACTGCACCAAAACCAGTTGAGGGAAGAAAAAAAAAATCTTTCATGGGTACTAAAGCAGCAATGTTCTAAGATTTTTTGTGTCATGATGATGTGTTTACCAACCTGGAACTTAAACTTATCAAATTGCCAAGTACCCCCGTGACTCCTGTCTGAGATTAAGTCCCGACTGAGTCTCTCATAGCTTATCCGGAGACTGGAGATGGCTCTGCTCACAATTACAACAGAATAAACTCATAGTAACTCTGTTAGAGTATTTCCATGCTTCTAATCTTAATGTAAATGAGTAAGTTTTGCCTCATATTCAAGCCCAGCTTTTCTATTGAATTTTGCCTAGTCCTTGCTGTAAAAATAAAAAATGTATTTTTAAGCTGAAATCTGTACAGTCTAAGTTCCAGTTAATTACTGTTACCTAGCCCCCAGTTAATTATTGCCCCAAACTGCCTCGGAAGCAGTGGCAGACACAGCTCCATGATGTTCGCTTCAGTTCAACTCCCTGCTTATCTATTTTTCCCCTATTTCTTACCTCTGCAACCTGGGCATGCAAGTGTTTGCCAGCAGTGCTAACGGATCTCCTGGCCTATTAGCTTCAGTTGTGAGTGCGATCTTAAACTCCTGTAGTGTCCTAATATGTTACTTTAATCTATATTGTGCTGCTGCCCCAACAAACCCTGAGCATCAGGCCAGTGCTCCCAGCAGCACAAACCAGCAAAGCCCGTGCCCCACCTTCCGGCTGCCGCCAGCGCTGCAGGAAAATTACATATCGAGCACTTGCTCTTCCAGGAAAACATGCACCCTTAGCCAAGTCGTGTCTGTTGCTACAAGTTTGCAAAATAATGATCTTTCTGGGTTGTTAAAGAAAAAAGTGGTTAAAGATGTATTAACAGCATCCTCTGCACCTCCCACAGAGCACTGTACTGCGGGACAGTGGTCGTTGCTACTCAATTTAACAAATCTGTGGCCCTATTGAATTTTATAAGCTGATTTCCAAGGTGGTCAGTGTCACAAATGGCAGTAGAGAGGAAGTTCAAATTCTCCTGCTTGGGGTCAAGATACTGCAGGAGAGAGCTCTATCCCTGCAATACTGCTGTTGGGTTATTCTTTATGGGCAAGAGGAGAGCAGGGCAACTATCAGACAGTGGAAGAAGATGTCAAGGAATTACCCACAGAAATGAAAGGAAGGAAGGAAGAACAAGCAAAATATTTATGACAGGGAAATGCAAGCGAGGCAATATGCAGACAAACATTCAGGCTTGGCCATCACGCTCCCCCTGTCAGTGCCCACGTCCCCAGGTCTACAGCCTCCCTTGATTTGAGGACAGTCGGCATAGGCAGGCACTGTGGTGCAGTTAATTACAAGCTTTCTTACTTACCTTTAATATATCTATCAGAAGACGATTCATTAATTTTGTTACAAATTGCACTGAGAAAATGAATCCTTAAGTCTGCTAATTTATGTGTAAATTTGACAGAAATAGCTGACCTTGCCTGTGGGAATAGCCAAACGTGCTCACAAGACAGTCCTGTTGTCTCTAATCATCTTGTGATCCTAGCCTGCATGCACAGAAAAATAAACATATTTCAAGGAAACAATTTTGTGCGAGTACAGCACAATTTATCCTGCTACAGGCCATTACAGTCTCAGCAGAGTGGCAAATGTGTCATTCCCTCTAAGTTCCACTGAGTAGATAACAACTGTGGAAAATATCTGTCCAAGGATGGAATAGTCCATCTGGATCACAGGAACCCTCTGCTTATCATGAGCATTTCTCAGGAGCCCCTTCTTTTCTGTATTCTATCAGTATGGACAATTTCAGGAAATCTGTAGGAGTTGCTTTTGAGACTAAAAACAAAATCACATACAAACAGTATTGTTTTCAAGATGTACTAACATAAAAACTTTCAAAGTCCCTTTCAATGCGGCTTCAGTCCAAGAGATACATCCTAGGAAAGAGCTCCTTAAGGTGAGTTTTTCTATTTTATCACTGTTCATGCATTTTCTTTAGCAATATCATTCTTTTATTGTCCAACTGTAGCCTAAGTGCATCAGGGGTGTTTTCTCCTCTTGCACAAGAGCAATGGTGGCAAACTGAGAACACTTCCATGGAAAAACACCTATATTTACAACAGTAAGTACCTGAGTCACTGAGGAAACTCTCACTTGTTTTGGCATTTGTGTCTTTCTGGGATCTTTCTGGTTCAGTAAACTTCCTGGATATAATCTTCTAAGCCATAATTAAAAGACAAGTTTAAGCATATGTCATGTAATGAACTGACACTGTGAGCATAGCAACATCCTGCTTAACAGCTAGGAATACAGCTTTAAAGAGTGTTCTTATAGAATCATATCTAAAATACTTATTAATATAAATGAGATCAAACAGAATCTAAGAGGTCTTTACAATTCACATGTCCTCAAAAATACAAACCTATGTTGAGCTTTTATGTCTGCTTGTTGCAAAGCTAAACATACAAATATAGGAAAATGTACCAAACCCAAACTTTTTCTTTGACTCTTATTTTGTCTTCCAGGAGCCTGTGATTTTCATATGATCCTGTATTTTCTCCATGGGATCATTTCTTGCTCATGTCACTAAATCTGCCTTACCATATTCAGAGGTCCACCTTAGCTCCAGTTCTCAGCAGGCCATCAATGAGCTTGACTATTTCAAATTTACTTCTGAATACAGAGACCTTCAGTTTCTTATCTCCCCTTCTGCTGTGCTTAGCAGTACTCTATCTCAGCTACCATCTTTAGGACTCTTGTAGGAACTTATTAAAGCACAAACTGTTGGGGATGTTCTGCCAACTCAAGTCCTTATAATGATGGAGAATACTTCCCCCCCCCCTCCACTGAAGAGCTTTCTATCTTAGAAGCCTCTTCTTTTCTTTTACCAGAGCTTCAAAACAGGATCAATAAGAACTTATCACACAACCGATCTCTTGTGCTTAATTGTGTGCATATTGATGCACGTGTTCAGAAGAACTGAGCAAGCCTGAGTTCAGCTCATGAGCAGAGGGGATATCACATTTAGAAAGCATTTTGAATACAGCTTTGGTTTTCCTCCTCTGTCAGTGAATATCCCCAGTGAGTTCAGGTCTTAAAGGAGCAAGGCATCGAGAATTTGGACAATGTTCATGCTGGGTCTTCAATCAAGTACTTTAATATCAGCAAACAAATGCTTTGCTTTCCTCCAAAAAATCTCACAAACACTGAGTCATATAGGACCTTGTGCCAGTTTACAGGGGAAAGATGAGAGATGGGCAGGCAGAGGATTTGACCTCCAGTAAAGCTAAATCAGCTGCAGGCACATAAAAAGGATTCAAGCCCTCAAAGCCAAACCATTATAGTTACAATGCATTTTTTTTTCTGAATTAATAGACCAAAGTAAACCTAATATCACTAATAATGTGGAAAGGAATATCATCTCTAATATCTCTTTTTATTTTTTGAGGAAGTCTGTCCCTTATTCAGCTAAAATATTCTGACTGCCAAAAGGGCTAAAAAACATTATTTTTGGCTCTTTTTCTACTTAAAACTTTTTTGTTCTTGGTTTGGTATATTCTGAAGATCTATCAGGGGATTAATTTTCAGTGACAGGAACCCTAAAAAACCCCAACACAACAAACAAACAAAACCAAAAGCACATAATACAGGCCATTTGCAGAAAGAAAAGCGTGCCTTACCCTTGTTTTCTAAACTAGCAGCCTGTGACATGCCAAAGCCAGAAAGAATTGATTAAAAAAACCCAAAACATACTATCTCAGATTCCCATAGTCAGCCTGGCTTTCTGTAACCTCTGATAGTGTGACACTTCCTACTAAAAGACCCTTTGCATAAGGAAAGCAGAATAAGCAAACTAAACAAAACCACAGAAAAGCCCTAGAGGCAACGATAGCATAATCCCACTTATTCATAGCTCAGCTGAAGTGCTGTCTTTAAAACCCACTGCAGTGATTTATTCTGCTCTCATTTCAATGTCGTCAGGAACCCGACCTTTCTGCTAGAAATCTACTTCCCTCTGCTCACGGAATAACCCAAACAAATATAGAAACGTTTACACTAATAAATTCCGCATTGCATTTAGGTATATGTATTAAATTTGATGTGTATCTATCTAAGCCACCCTTCCGCAAATGCACAAGCTGAGATTGCTCGGCCAGTAGATGTCACCAGGAGCAGCAGGATACAGCTCCGGTAGATCCCAGCGGTCCCACTCGTGTGTCCAAAGGCGCACAGCTCCGACAAGAGGTTTGCGAAGGAACCCGAGCAGGAGGTTGCCAAATCAAACATGATTCATCAGCATTTCTGCTTTCTGACCTAGTGGGTGCAGCGCTGGAGGAAGACACTGGTGACACATGGCTGCACTTTGTACAGCGATGTCAAATGGTTTCATACAAACCTGTTCCTCAGGCTGCATCCCCAAACATACCTTAACTTAGGAGTTTCCACATCCCTGTCACCTGCAAGCTTTGGCCCCAGTGACTATTCAAATTGTTTGTCAAAATCATTCCCTTTGATAAAGAAAGGTAATCCATGAGCTGATTCTACTCTTTGCTGCCCTAAGCTGAGTCTAGGAACATGATGAAGAGGGCTTTGAACAGAGCACTAACCAGCCTGTGTAGTGGCAATATGGGATTTCAGACTGCTTAAATATCAACTTTCCAGTAAGAAAGATGTTCATAAAAACACTCAAATGTCTTCGAAACCCACCTCCACCTGCACTCAGAAGCATGAGACTCCAGCTCACATATCCTCACCTGTACAGAGCACGCACTAACAAACGATTCATGGCATTGGAAGTCTCACTGGAAAAAAAAAAATCTGTCCATGAGTGAGTGAAATTCAAATATGATGTTGAGGTGAGACATAAATGGTACACAGGAAAGACCAGCAACTGTACTAAATAGCCTAAGGAATATGCTGTGTTATGTCTTTTTATATCAGAAGAGGCAAAAAAATTTCACGCTAAAAATGCAAAGGTAGAACTCAAGGCTTACAAGCCATCTATGTTCCAGAAGACATGCATATTTCATCTTGTCTACTGCTTTCATCCACAGCATCCTTCTGAAAAGGTATTCTGAATCCTTTATTTTGCTAAATCTTAATTACTAGTAACTAATATTATAAAAATGCATGTAAGATTTTTTTCCTGTGATGCTTAGAAAAAAGATCAGAGGCTGAATAAAGGATCTGTGACAAGTAAGTGAAACCTTATAACTCTAATCGATCAAAAGGCATTTCCTTCCATGAAAATTTCTCTTCATTATCTTCATCAAAATTTAAGTTTCAATGAGAAACATCAAATGCAGATTCTTTTGGAAAAAGCAAGACCTATGGCAAACACACTAAAAAGCAGAGATCTTTCACAAAGGAAGCAACATTTACTTTTCCAATTTAGCTTTATGTTTTTAGTGAGTGGAATGTAGAAGGAGCAGAGCACCAGAAGCTAGCTGGAAGAAGAACAGGGAAGAAAAAAAGTCAGAGGTACTGTGTCTAATATTTGTAAGGAAATTCTCTTCAGAAATCCAACCTGTATCACATAAATTCCTATTCAGAAGCAAGCTTGTTTGCACAGCCCATTTTGACAGATGCATTTTATGTGAGTGTGTAATATGTAAGGTTCACTTTCCTTCAATGCACAGCAACCTCTGCTTTGGAAGCAAATCTTTACTAAAGCAGGGTGTGAAATCTTCCAGTCTTTGGCCAGAATAATAGCTGTTCTTGCAAAACTCACACGCTGGCTCTGGATTTCACACAAGGTTCCTTTCTTCTTTCTTTCCACCGCCTACTACACAACTCCAGACATCTGCAGCAAAGAATTGTTCTTAAGTGTATTTAGCACACGGTGGCAGGCTTCGCTGCTGGGATCGTTTCTTCTTTACCCTGGACTGATTCTTATGTTTCTGAATGCAGCAGCTCATTCAGAATTCACTTTATTGTATTCCACAGCAGTACAAGTTCAACTAAATTTTTTACCAGTTCAAAAAGTAAACCCAAGACAGAAAAATCCATGCGAGGTCCCAGTTAAAGCTCAAATAGCAGCAATGCTACAGTGCACTCAATGTTAGGAAGATGTACGTGAGGATGCCATGGTTTGCTTTCCTTGTTCTTTAAATTTCCTTTATATTGGATTCTATAAGAGACTACGTGGACCTCTGGTCTTATTATGGCTGTTCATATGTTACATTCTCGTCAAGAGAAATCTTCCAGCTGGGAGTCATAGAATCATAGAACAATTCAGGTTGGAAAAGACCCTTGGGATCATCAAGTCCAACCATTGACCCTACCTACAAGGTCACCCCTAAACCATATCACCCAACACCGCAATGTCAGTGACCCAGCAACATCAGCTTTATTCTCCCATTTGGTCTTTTAAGATAGGTTTTTAAAGATGGATGAGTGTGGTAAAGATATAAGAAGAGTAATATTTTATGAACATAGTAACCCAGGGCATTATTAAGGTTAAAACCTACCTTACCTGCACATGAATATGCTAGTGGACTTTCAAATCAAGATTCCCCACTAGGAACCCCGCCCCACTCCTGCCTTATTTTTCCTCTAAACAATGCTGCTGGATTTTTCAGCAGCTCATTCGGTGCAAAAGTGAAAAAAGTATGATCTGTTCTGGGTTCTCCACACTGAATAGGCCAGTGCTGCTCCATATGGACAGCAACTGCTTCAGAAGATGGTGGAATATAAAAACAAAGGTATTTTTTAAACAGAAGAAACCTAAAAATCATTTAAATAGATATTAGAATTACAGGGATTTTTTCAAACTCAGATTCAGATCTAAAGGATGAGCCTTTCTTCTTTGCCTTTTACACAGAATTAACCTTGCATACTTATTTATTTGGGTATTTATTTCAATTCACAGGCACTCTATAACATTATGAAAAGGTCAGCATTAAGTGATTCAAAAAGATAGACCTGAATCTTGTTGAAGTTCAGATTATCTCAATTTTCTACAATGGATACATTTTGAGTGCTGCTCACTGAGGGCACGGTGCAGTGTATTTTGCAGATGATAGAAATAGACAAAAAACAGCTGAAGAAAAGGGAATACCCACTGGCTTATAATGCGAAGGGGTGGTCTTTTACATACTCTTATCTTCTAGCCATTGCCAATATCCAAGAAACATCTATACCTGCTTAACCGCACAGCAAGATATAAAGATCATTTTCAAAAGCTTCTAAGATATCTTCCAAAGGAGTCAGGAAAGGAGCACAGGAGCGTTATCAAGCAGGCTCTCAGCCAGCAAATTCTCCTAAACAGCCCAGAGGTTTATTGAACAGCTTGCACCGGAAGATTAAGGAATCAAGACGATCTATGGAACAATCTTAATGGTGATTTAGTAATTGCCTGTGAATACAACTCATCCCAGACTGAATGAGGCTCAGGAGACCAAAGACCCATCAGCTCTCCAAAACAGGTCACGAATGGTGCTTGAAGCGATGCAGACATTGCATGTGGATTCCTCTCCATGAATGATTTTTTGCCATTTTTTGCCACAGGAAGAACCTGTCACCCAGTAATTTTATGCCATTTACAAGGGAGCAAGCAACTTCAGCAAACAACAACTAAAATAACTGTAGAAAAGCAAAGTCAGTCTAAGCTGAAGATGAGGCAGCATTTTACCATGGGGACCTTGAACATTGATGCTCTACATGCCCAGACTGCCGAGCCTCCTGCCAGGCATAACGCTTGGCATCTTGAGGCAGCACAAAGCTGACTGCCTGGCTAAAGCTCAGATATCACCAGTGGAGTTCTGACTCTTGGGAAATACTAAATTTAAGCTAAACTCTTACCATTTCCATTGTAAATTGTGGACTTTAAAAAGCTCTGGGTCCTGCATAAGAACATGTCCCAGATCTGCTGCATTCACATGAAATCAGGTGCACAGCCAAAAGCATGCAAATGGACTATTCTACCAGCTCACTCACTGATCTTACCCCCAAATGCCCCGGTCCCCATGGTTGCTTGCAGGGATTTTTCAGTTTCTTTTGGTCTGCTCCTCTCTGGCTTTCCATCTATTGCCAAGAATTTTCTCTTCATCTCTATGTTCAAAGCACAAAGCTGAAAATGCTAGAATTAATCACTTCTGAAACTTCTCTTTGTGCAGCCTGTCCCTTGTGAGGACCAGCAGACTGTGGTTCATTTCAGCAACACAGACAAATCTGCTGAGTGTGACCAGTGAAACTGGGATGCTGCCCTCTGCAAACAGCCCGGAGCACTTGCTGGAGGCAGAGTGTGTTCCCTGGTGCTGGTGGTGTATCTCCACCTGCAACACAAACTAGTACAGAAGAAAGAATGTGCTCCATGTAAATTCAGCCAGCATGTTCTCAGATCTAATTGCTTTAAGTGGCTGGCAAAGCTGATGGAATCTATTTGATGTGGAGACTTGCTCCCAGCCTCCTGACAGAGACATTTTTAGAATTGCACTTGCTGACTAGGGACAAAAAAATGTTAAAGAGTCCAAAATTGCCTGCCATTTGCATGGGCTGAACACCTTCTGGAGAGTCCATGAAGCAATAGGCTTGAGGACCAGAGGACGGCTTGACACCTCTATGACATATCCACACAGGCAGAGCTAGGCATAAATTGCCCAGCACAGTACCCCAAAGTGTTAAGTACGCAGCAATTCAAAGCAGAAAAGAGAACAGATATCAGCAGACAAGGGACACACGTCAACAACAAATGGGCAAGACCTTGTTTTGAGGGTATTCCCAAATAGCCCAAAATATTTGTCATAGAATTATTTCTCTACAAAACCTTCGGCATGCTTGAGGTTAGATCAGGATTAAACAAATGCCAGAATGTATTTCGGAGGTAGGAGAGGAAGGAAAATAAGCAATGTTTAAGGAGTTGTCTTCCATCCCCTTTCCAGATAAAGTTGGAACGCTGACTGGCCCAGCCCATGTAATTGGGTCTAAACCGTGACATGCACACTCCCTTCAAACATTTCTGGGGAAAACAAAAAACAAACAGAAACCCAAAGCTTTCAAAACAGTAAGGGAAGCCCAGGATTTTACTAAACAGTAAACACCAGGTCATTGTTATGATTTTAACTATTCACAAGAACCAAGCCAGCCAGTTTTAAATGAAAAACAACCAACCAAAAAGACCTAAGTGCAGATCAAATATTTGCTGATGAACCTTGCACATAACATAGCTCTGACCACAGAAAATTGAATCTAATCAGTTATATTGGTTAAACTACACGTGGGTGGAATTTAAGTGGGTTGTAAGCAACGATGGTGCAGAAATCAGATTAAGCCTGGGAGAAATTGCAGTGTATGATTATCATGTGATAATTACTCAACATTTTGACAGAGCCCAAGGCTCGGCTCGGCCCAGCCCTTGACAATGAGAAGGCAGCGTAAATACGCAAGTATGAAACTGTATCACTTCTGTTAATTTGCCAGCATTTCCTCTGTGGGAAGTCCCTGCGTTTCTGATGAAACCCCAGGGCTGCTAATTCATGAGAACTCCTGCGGACCAGAAACAAGGTCCAGACCCCTGGAGAAGGTAATGTTAAGTCAGCTGCACCGCAAATCTCTGCTGATAACCTTTTGGAATTGGGTCACCACCAATCATTCACATATGTGGAGTTCTCAGAGAAACCCGTCTGGGTCCTGCCATCCATTTGATCTGCTCTTCATGCTGTTACCACAGCAACCGAGACTTAAATGAAAATCTCTTAGAAAGTTGGATCTACAGATGGGCCCCACCACATCACAAGGTAGCAAAAGTGGAGGCTTGAGTCAGGTCTGTGAGGCATTTATCTCCATATTTCCAAAAGGGCTTTCAGCCCTTTTTTTTGCTTGTTGTTCTTATTTTGACAGAAAGCATAAGCACACCAATTTTTCTTTACCAGAAAGTACTCTGTAGGTCAGTCACAGCAACGATGTCTCTGTTTGGCCTGCTGTGCCATCTAAATAGCTCTTAAAAAATTTGATTTCTGCTTTGGGTTTCCACATCACACACAGACATTTTTTTTTTTGCTGTAAACACTATTGCTGAGAGATGTAATAGTAGCCATGTGCTGTTTCAGACATATAAGATCCTTTACAAAAGCATAAAAATCTATTTAAATCTTCCCAATGGCATTTAGAGTTGTCCTGTTGCATTTGCCCCAAATTTCTTAAATACTTTAGGGAATATAGACCTAATATTCAAGTCCTCTGCAGGATAATTTCATGTTCGGCAATAGAGATTATACGACCCATTGTATTCTGAGGAAGGGAGGGAAAACCTGTGTTTGTAGTAGAGGATATTATAATGAGCTGATGTAACTTGTGGTATTCTCCCAGTTGAGCAGCTGAACTAGCTCTGAAAGATGCTTTATTTCTGTCTCTGGTGCAACAGAAGCATAAGAACTAATTTCGAGTGCTCAGTCCTTGTCCTGAGGAGCAGGACAAATGAGGGATGGTTTTGCCCCAGTACATGAACTAGATGTAGGCCCCTAAAGCAACATCTGCATAGATTAAATACGCTGCATAATGTGAAGGGAAGGGTGAGCTTGCAACTGAGGACAGCTGGGGTGATGTTGTGGTCGGCCCTAGTTTACACAATCCACACCTTTAGTCATTCAAGTCTATACTGAACATTCCCAGAAGAAGGCAAGTTAACACAACTATGCCTTTGATATTACTTTTTTTTAATTATTACTCAAAAACTAGAAGTGGGACTATTTTATGCTTATAATGTTCTGTGTTGCAGGTATTATTTATTTCCAAGCCCAAGGGTGAGGAGAGGGAGAAAGAGACTGAAGGATACTGTTGAGAGAAGCATATAAGATAACAGCCTGAAACAGAGAAGTATGTTTCAATAAAGCCTCACTATTACACAATTTTCTCAGTAATTTCTTGCTACAAAGAGAATTGAAAAAAATTTCACACACAAACCACCTCATAGATACTGTTTTGCCACAGCACCATTTGTTTTTAAAGGCTATTAATTACTCATGAAACGAATTTTTTCCAATTGCCTAAAATTAGGCAATGAAAGTCATGCTAGCTAGATTTCTGTTTGGGAAAAAAGCCAGAGTCACTTTTGTTTTAATACCTCCAGTTGCAGATGTTGGCCTGGCAATCTTCCTCTCAACCAGATCCATTCTTCTCCATCATCAGTTAACCAAATTTGAAAAGAGAAAGAAGGTTAGAACAACCACCATGATTTACTCAGTCAGGAGCAGAGCAGCTACCAATAAAGATTTTTGGCATAAGCCTTCCTGTGAACATATTTGCATGTTTATTAGATAAACTTTGCCTTCTGCAAGCACTCTTGTGAAAACAAAACAAAGCCCAACAAATCGTTAGCACAAACAACATTTTTAAAGGCCAAAAAAGCTAAAGCAAACCTGAAACCTTTATTGCTGGAAATGTTTGAGAATTGGTTTGTCCTTCTGAAAGCACCAAGGCCAAAGACCCAGGTTACATATTCTGTTAGGAGACAAGAATTTGTCTTCAGAATTTGGACTAAATTTTGAAAAATACTAATTTGCAAATTCTAGTGTGGATCTTCTCTGTCAAATGGAAATACTCTAAGCAGGAGAAACAACCCAGTAGGAAGATATGATGTACACACTACGCAAATAAGCTCAAATTCTGAGAGAAATTTAGAGACATTTCATGATTTTGGATGAAACAACCCTATAAATACAACTAAACTTTTTCCTGACCTTGTTACTCTTGAAGTAACAAGGGAAGAAACTTAAAGAAATTAAAGAAGAAAACTCTAAACCTTTATTTGAACCTTTACTTTTAGTGATTAATCTAATAATATTTATATAATCTTGAAAATCGGCTTTGGAAAAGCAATATGCTACGCCATACCCCAACTGCCTCTCCTCCCCAGCAGTTAATCACAACCCACCACTTCCAATTTGTGAGGGCAGAGGGCAGTTATTCACTTGTCTCTTTAAGAAGCACCGTGTCTGTTCTCATCCTCCCCCAGTAATTTCACAGAGCTCTCCTTAGGAGAGCAAAGATGCTTATAGCTCCTGTCTCCTGTCCAAACAATTGTTTCACGTGCTCCCGAGTTATTTATCTGCCGGTGTGGATAGGAAGCTGGACATTTCTGCTCTGATGAGGGCTTTGTTTCAAGGTGTCTCAGCCCCTCTTACTTCCTATCTTACAGGTCTGGAAAGACTGTTAATGGCTATGCACACAGGAGTCCCCATTTCAATCTCATGTTTGCATTTCACAGGAAGACTTCTCAGGAATCTTTGAGACTGCCCCAGATTAGAGGGAGAGACCCAATCCATCACATTACAATCAATTTTAACAGAGGCAGGATCACAGTCTCAACTTCTCCCTGCATGATCCCACTAAGATCATAGTGCCTTCTGTTCTCCCAAAGCCAGCTATTAAGACAAATCATATGCGTAAAAAAAACCCAAACAGGTGCTGCCAGCAATGCACCGCACATTTGTATTCCAGACGAGATCCTGTTGTAATCTGTGAGGATGCCACGGTCTTACTTCACATATTGATCTGGTGGAACAAGTACAAGGCATGTAAACTGTATTAATTTGTACTATAACTCCTGGCACATTATCAGCTGGCAATGGTTTTAAATCAATTACCTGAAGTTGTAATTGTTTGTTATCAGTAAGGGGAATTTCATAAACAAGGCTTACTTGATAAGTCAATGTACAGACAAATCCAGACATCAACACATAAATTTACATGAATTTACTAAAAAGAGACTACTGGAATTATAACATTTCAATACATGAAGTGAACATTACTAGTTCTTGTAATTCGGTATGTTAAATGCTCTGTCCATTTTTTGATCTTTATGCCTTTACTTCTGGTGTGTCAATTCAGTATTATAAGGAAGCTGGGCTGTAAATACTAGACTATTGTTTTAACTGAGTCAGTGAAATAAAATGGTGAATTATGTTGTTATATCATCTGAACAGCTTATGTATCTCTGTTCACGCAAACTTGAAAATTAGTGTTTTAGCAACAATCTTTACTCTTCCACTCACCTGTAAATGAGCAGTACTTGAGCAGCACTGAGCACAGTTCTGCTTTCTCACCAGATAAATCTGTTTCATCTTCTGTGAAATCACTGCTGTTTTACATCGTCGTGAATTAGGTCAGAAAAAACCCAGCAACTGCTCATTCCAGCTAGTGAAACATATGAAGAGCGGCTGCAGTGACAGATCCGTAATAATGCTTCTCATCTTCAGTCAATTAAATTTAGACCACGCAGAACTATAAGTAGTACACTGTGGAAAATTTTGGCAGGGTGACTGGCAAGCTACAGCAGATCTAACAAACCTGAAGTCTTTCAAATTCATCTTGCCTGTGAGCTTTAATCAAAGGCTATAAAAAACCCAACTGAACACAATAAAAAATTAAACAATGAAGATCATTAAACCAGACACTTCCCGTTACCTCATGGTGACTTGCAGAAAAATCTTAACGATGCAAGATGCTCATCCGCTGTGTTATAATCATAACTCACCTCCCCAGAAAACAAACAGCGTGGTAATGCCTGCATTTGCTAAACTTGTGTACGAAAGGCAGGTATGAGATGAGACCAAACGTGTTTTTATAAGTTACAAAAGAAGACAATTCTACCAGAGGGAATAGGAGCTTTTGGAATGTGCTTTTGGACATAGGAGTGTCTTTTGAGAACTACTGAATAAATGAAAACTATAAATTAAGTGTAATTATTATTTCTGGCATATTGCATGAGAAAAACAAAGCGTTTATCCTGTCACTGGGGCTCACGATCTTAGTGCAGTCCCAGGACTTCTGATTCATCCTTTTGGCATATCTGCACTGCTGTTAACACACACTTCCTTTTGCTTCTTCTCCACCACAATCTTTTAAAAAAGTGTCTAATACTACCTCAAAATTTTGTGACTAAAACATTTGTCTATCCTTTGGCTGTTCTGATTTTTGACAACTTCCCTAGCAAACCCAATCCTACAATTGCAATTCTCTACAAAGAATATAATTAACTGCTCCGACCAATCACCAGCTCCACAGCCATCATACCCCAGTTTTGTCTCCCCTCCTCCTATCTTTGGCAGCAAATTCAGACCCTTATGTCTCTGTCCTGCCTATATGGTAGGTATCATTTATTATATTTATCCATACGCTCTGCCTCAGAATTCCTCAGAATTTCTCGGTTCACATCTTTATGCTTGTCAGGCCATGCTGCTTGCCTCTGCTTGTGCCTTCATCGGGTGCATCTGCCACCCCTTTGCCCTTTCCTCAGCCAGCCCCACCAGACAGATCCTTTATCTAAAAGCTACAAATGGCTATTCCGCACGATCTGGCTCACTAGCTATATACTTGACATACATTTATTTATCTGTTTATACAGCAGGTTCCAGAGGGCAGGAGCTTTTCTTCTGTATCTCGCACAGAGCTTGTAATTTAAAATGCTGCTACTGTCAGCCACATTACAACGACCTCGGCAACTCCACTTTGCTGCAATTAGGAGGGAAGCTTGCCAGCAGAGGACAGGGTTTAGACGCTCTTGACAAAGAAAATAACATTGAAACAATCACTTTAGTCTCTGTTTACAGAACCCAAAGGGGTATCTAGAAACCCCAGCTCAAACACGACATGTGACTTGTATAGACAGTCCATGTAATGGATGAGTTAGTTTGGCAAACGACCAGAAATGAGCAAATATTGTAGTATTAGCTGCAAAACTTTGCTTTATGTGAAACAAAGGTGCATAACCTGAATTTAGAGGTAGGCTGGCTTTTTGAGACAGCACTGGTTTTTTTTTTGATTTCTTGAAAATACTTTCAAATACTATGTCTGAAACACAGTGACATATATTACCATATTCTGCTTAGAGAAATGACTAAACCTAAGGACGATACTAAAAGCTGACAACACAAAAATCTTTAGTAATCTACTTTCCTGCAGTGTTTTTACTATGAGAGCAGTCTGTCAGATAGCACAAAAATCTAAGGTAACATGTTTTTAAGCTGGAAAACACATTTTTCAGGAGCAGGTTTTCACAAAGGGGCCATCCTTTAGTGGCCTCCCTCTAAGGCAGAATGGACACAGTCTTATCCAGCCATGACCACGAACCAGCTCATCCCAGCAGACTGGGAACTCAGCAGGGAAGAAGCGAGGAGGAGAGAAGATGATGGATTTCTTCAAAACAAAGGAATTCCTGTGGCGTCCCTGGTCAGTGGAATAATTCTCCAGGTTTCAATCTGATAAATAAGTAGAACACAAAATCAGTGCCCAGAAGAGATCAGCAGCTTTTTTTTTTTTCGGAGCAAAAATTGTTCTTCCTTAGAAGGCAGGCCAGCTACCCTGCAGACAAAAATAGGGTAAGACTATTCTGATTAAAAAGAAACCAGATAAAACTCACTTTTTTACGTTTGTTGCTAAATGACAGTAGCAGCAAAAAACATGCTGATTTTTTGCATTGTTTCTGACAGATCTTAAAAGCCTTTAATTAGCATTTGTCCCTCAAGGTTTCTACAAACCAGTTTCATGCAGCATTTCTGGTAGAGTAGGATGCACAAGGAGCTCTGGAAACTTCCACCAGGCATGTGCCCCTCAGCAGGCATCAGCAAAATGCATCTTAAATCTGTATTTGAGAAACTAAATATAAAACTCCCCTGTTTTTCAGATCACCAGCAGATTCTGTTCATAAAAATTTATTCCGTGTGTTGCTTTAGCTTTAGGTAGTGTAATACAGCTTATTACGGAAGCTCTGGCACCACCTCTCCTTTGTATAAGTCTGCTTACATTTATTGCCCTGTTAGTTTCCAAGTATATCCCATAAGCAGGACAAGAGGTAGAGAGGAGAGCCCAGCAGGACTAATGACACATGAGAGAATTCACAGCTATAATCCAACCTCCTTGTCAGTGTTTTGAGAGAGTGTAACTTATTAAGGAGATCAAACCCCACACCTTTAAGACAGAGTAATTTGCTCTGAGTTAAGACAACCAAATTTAAGCATTTTTTTTCAAGAACTTTACCTCCAATATAAAATTTCAGAGAGGGTTCTGCGTGGTGTTTGGCTAAGTTTCTCTCCAACAGACAAGTTGATGCCATTATTTCGAGAAAGTATGAAATCAGTAAGTTGTTACATGGGCATATTTCTGATGGACAAACTTAGACTGTATCCAGTTTCTTTTACCTTTAAGAACCCCATTTGATTCTGTTAACTTTCAGCTAATGTGTTAATTACTTCCACAACACAAGCTGAAGCCATCGTTACACGAAGATTGGTTATGTGCTTAATTAAAAAAAAATCCCCAACTGATATTTTTAACAGTTATTCTGGTCTTTTAAAGAAAATCTCACCCTCTTGTTGCTCGCTTTCAGATCCATTTTATGAGCAAGCAGATAAGGACAGTTGCTATTATCTCCACATAGACTGAAACTCATCAACCCTGCAGAACACTGTAAAAGAAATACAGATGATACTAGAGATTATTCAAACCATACATTGAGCAGCACTGGACTTAATTCAGCAAAAAAGATGAAATACCTGAAGAATTCTCAAAACTGGAAACCATGCTCCAAGGAGACTCCTGTGTAGTTTATTTCATACAAGTTGTATCTAGATGGATGGAAAAAAATGCATTAGTGTACAAGGAATTACCACTGCCAATATTGGTGAGGAAATAATGAAAATATGATTGGCATAAATCATTCAGAAATCTTATTACACAGTCTTGATCCATATATTAGATTGACTGGCATTCCAGAGCTGTGAAGTGCTAAGGTCAGACTTACTCTGGAGCACCATATTTCTTCTCACGTTGTATTGTAAATAGAAAGCGGAATTCTCATCCCATGGGAAATTCCAACATTTTGACATTTATTTTCAGTGCAAATAAAAAAAAATATACTGAGTTGGAATCACTGAAACTCTTATATGAAATAGTATAGGAATATCAAAATAATGTAAATATCACAGAAGTTGAAATGAAAGGAATAAAATGCCATTATAAAATATTTCAACATTGCCAGAAAGAAATAAGGTAAAACTATTAATTTTGATATTTTCTCATCAAATTTAATCTAAATCAATGTATTCACTTAAGATGATTCATTTTTGATGAAATAGCATTGTCTGAAGAGAAAATTGTAAATTTTTTCCATCTAGCTCTCATTATTAAAGATTGATCAGATTGTAAAAGTGTTGGAAAAAAAACATTAAGAATTCAGCTTTTGCAAACTTATTACAGTGAGAGTATTTCTGATTAAAGTTTCATGATCCACAAGAAGGAAAAGCAAATAGTCACAGTAATTGTCAATCACATTCCAAGGACTTACAGGTGGCTCCAAAGCGACTTCATAAAAGACACCCAACTGAACGGCTAACACGAGTACAACCACTTGAACACAAGTTTTGTTATCTTCCTCCCGATGTCCTGCAGCAGCGCACCCTCAGGAGCGGCCAGTGCTTTGGTCAGTTCTTCTCCTGAATATGAGTATTTAGATCCGTTCTGCTGCACCAACCCGAGAGTGGCAAATTTACCGTCCTGTCAGGGAGGAGATATGTTTGTGTGTCTGACTTTTCCTACCATTTCAGCTTTAGCTCACTTGGTTTCCATGGCCTTACATATCAGCACACCTCTGCCCTTCTGTTCTCACTGTGATCCCTTCACTCCTCTCCTTATTCATCACTCGCCTCCTTCTCTACTTCTCTGCTTTCTTAGAAAACACTCTACAGCATTTGTGTTGTCACAGACCAGAAAAGTTCTTCCCTCTCCCTGGGAATAATCTCATTGACCTGTCTCTCATCCCACATTAAGCTTAAACACTTCAAGGCTCTTTGGGGAAAAAAACCCCACACATTTATATAAATGGTATGACTTCAGTAGCATTCAGAAAACAAAGCATAAGTGAGCAGAAACTTTTTTCTCCCCCACAAGGAAGGCAATTTAATTCTATGCCAAGCTAATTAAGGGAACTCATGAAGATAAGGAATGCCTTCTGTTCACATGCTGCTATATTTTTTTTCTACAGCCCATACTGCTTCTGTACATACCCTGTACATCCACTTACCAGGTGCAAATGGAGATCAAATCTCAATGCCCTTAGCGGATTTATTATAATGGTTCTATCACTAATCCAGTGAAACAGTAGTAAAATCAGTTTGATTATCCTGGAATTGTTAATAAAGTAATAAGGAGGGCAAATGAAAGAAATCAGTGCAATGCGCTTGCTTGTTAACAAACTTGTTGCTATTTTACATGGAGAAAAATCCAGCTTGGAAATGCAGTTGGGCCTACTCATACACATTGAATGTTTCCCCATCTCATGCATCACCAAAGTTTGTGCAGATGTTTAAGTGACTTACGTAAAGTACCTCAAAGAGCAAAAACATCAGTGAAAAGTGGCCTGCGTTTCCAATCAGAAGCACTAAATTTGGCCCCTGGGTGCAGTGGCTCTATGAATGGTTTGGAATACTCTCCATGCTAGAATTAGTAAATTTAACCCATCACATGCTTATACAAAAGTATTTCTTCATATATAGTCAGTATTTCTCAGGTCAACTGTGTTGGTTTCAAAGGTTCTCTCTCAAGGAAGTTTCCTCTTCTCCTTAAATCTATCTAATTACTCCTAGGTGGCCCTGCCTTGTTCCACCCTAAGTAATACCTGTTGGTTTTTACATACTATGATTGTGGACATTTATCACTGGCAGTTCTCTCAGTACTCTTGTGACTTGGATAGCAGAATGTAACTGGTGTTTAGCATCTGCACATTTCCAAAGCACCAAACAACCATTCATTACCCGCATTTGGCAACTGCCCAGAAAACTTCAGCTTTTCAAGCCCTTGTGAGGATGGGAATATTATTGAAGCAGTATTCTCAGAATTCTGGATTTATATTTACTCCTGCTGCATATTTTCAGAGAGCTAAGAGCCCCCAGAAAGATGGTGGTGTAATTCTGTCTCCTTTATACCAAATATCTTGCAATGTTGCATGTATCCAGATCCTTTGTGAACTAGTGGAAGGAGTCGGAGAGCTATGGCCAGTGCAGTATTCACTCCAGGTGGAGAAGGTGGGTTTCGAGGGTAGAGGTATGAGCTTGGTCTCCAGACTGCCTTCAGATGGCCACATAGTTTCAATTAGAGTGAGCTCAAATCTTCCTAGAAAAGATTAAGCAGGAAGATTCATTGTATACTTTATCCGAACATGCAGTCGTGAGCCCAGAAACCCCTGCAACACAGCTGCCAATTGTCTGCCAAAACTGAAAGGTACAAAATCTTTGGGAGAATCCTTACATAATCAGAAGTTTTAGAGGATGAGGTGGCCTAACAAGACTTTCCATTTTTCAGAAACCATGTCATTGAAGTGTACCTTTCATTGCTGTTTTTGAGTGAAATAGTTGAATGCCTTCTCAGGGAAAAGTGATTCTCATGTTCTAGTCATTAGAGAAGGTCACAGGTTCTGCACATTTCCAGAGATACAAGGCAGATCACAAATGGATGGTGTTCAGCGATCTATCACTGAGTTAGGTATTTTTCCCCACGGTCTACTGGGTAGGAATGGACTCAACAGGCAAACTGCACACCCTGGCACACTCAGTGCTTAAAAACCAAACCAAACAGGTAAACAAAAACACAGCACACCACACAAGAAAGCATAGAACAACAATAGAGGGCTGGGTAACTGCCTGAAACACCTTTTGGCTTGATGGGCTTTTCTGGTTTCACACTGCTGTCTTCTCATGCCTTGAATGAAGTGCTGTTAGGTATTATTACCATTAATAACAACATATAACAACACTGCCATGATCAGCATACCAGAGAGAGGAAACAAAACATAAAAGATGCTTCTCACAAGAACAGCCTAATAAATTGCCCATGACCAAATTTATCTTTAATTACAGAGGGGTTTTAGCCATCAAAGCATTTTTCTCCTAGTACAAGCAGCATGGGCAATGCAACTCTTTAATTTATGTGTTTAAAGGAATAAGGGAGGATTTTAACTCTTTTAAACTCTAACAACTCTAGAGATACTTGCAGATCCCTTTAAAAAGCAAAGATGAGGTCAGTGCCTAGAAACAGTGAAAGTCCAAAATTCCAACTATTTGGGATGAAGGAAGCTCAGATTCAAGCACCCAGCCTGAATGGAAAGAAGAAAAATGTGAACTTGCACTTTACACATCCTAGATGAAATCTTGACCACTGGGCCACATTCTTTCTCAGGACAAAATAATAAAGAATTCATCCTGGACTTTAGATTCTTTTCTGACACTAATTTCAACATAGCTGGTATGATTTTCGAAGACACTTCAGTTTTGACAAGTCTGCTAATTTAGTTGAAGAATGTTCGTCTTGCTCTAGTTAAAATCTCCTTACTTCTACCTCAGTGTTTTAATTTTATGCTCTGCCACAAACTTCAGTATAAAACTTTTGTGCAGTTACTTAACTTCCTGCGTATCCATGATCTTGCTACAATGTTGGGATTTTCCCTCTCCATAAACTTTTCAGGGAAATGGAGTATCTGCAATTATGACTATAACTCCTATCTACATCTTCATGTCTCAGATTGCTACTACAATAAAGCTCGGCTGAAAGCACTGCCCTTCCTGATGCCTGGAGAAGCCAGCCCTGTTAAGATGGAGCTCTTGGTTTGAAGGTTGTAAGAATTTCTCTGTCTGCAACAATCTCACAGGCTGCACAATGTGACTACCAGTACCTTTAGGATCCCAGTAGGGTCACACCCATTCCTCCTGAGCCACATATAAGAAGATGTAGTAAACTTACACAAGCTGCAGCTGTGCACATACTCAAGAATAACACACACTGTGTGACTCTTTGTTCACCCACTGAATCATAACAAGCTGTTGGTTTTCAATAACTACACGGTGCTGCAAAAATATTGCATTATTCATTGAAAGCTGTGGTGCAACTTCCTTTATCAATTCTGGATTTAATACTGACTCCAGCAGAGGAAAGGGTCAGATAACAACCACGCAGGGCTCCATGGAGACCCCACAAAGATATAGGAGATAATGCAGTGAGTCATCCAATGCCCTTGTCCCTTAATCTCTGCCTGGGGCCACCACTAGCTCTCCCCAAAATAGGCATCTTTACACCTCTAGGCGTATGAGTGCATATGTATATGAGTACATGTGTATAACAAGGATGAATGATTCTGCCTTTTTCCTACGGCTACATAGGCAATTCACTATTTTCTGGGATAAAATATTTAAATCAATGATGTGTCTGAAGATAAAATTCACAAGCAGAGGCTTGTGCAGTACATTTTAAAAAAAATCACTACTAGAAAGAAATGACAAACAATGAAATAGATCTGCCCCGTACTTGCAATCCACTTCTGTAGACTCATTTTAGTGGAAACAGATGATTTAATAACCTTTTATTATAAGCGGTATTACAGCTCTCACAGAATCCAGTTTGTATTTTGTAATTTCTCACATCCTATCAATACAATTCTTAAGCAGTTTTCAGACGCAGAGCTGAACTCCATTGCCCTCTAATACACCTTTACAAACCCGCCGAGACTCCTGGTGTTACAGAGTTATTACTGAGGGCAGAGCATGAATTGCAGCGAGAACTGCTGTGATAAAAGTACAGTATGGAATTTGTCTAGCAGGTTTTTCACTTAATGCCCACTGCACCATAAGATATAGTGGTCACATTTAACAAGCCCTGACTGCATGGCTGACTTTTTATTAGCAAACCTAGCAGGTACAGTAGTTGCTGAGAACTAAGCACAGATCTCCCTAATTGTGCATCACAACAGAGCCACTCTTTAATATAAGATAGAACAAAACTACCTCTAAAATGCTACTCTAAACCAGCTTTCACTTTACTCGTAAGGCAATGCTACCAGTATTCACCTTAGATTTCTTCTACTGCAGAAGCTGCATTATTTCTTTCTCCTTTAGCTTTCCCTAGGTTCATGCTAGATTTTAATTTCTTGACCACAGAAGACTAGTAGCTTACTAAAACTCATTAAGGACATAGAGGCCATCAAAACTCTGTATGACTCGCCTATCTTTCACTAAAATATTAGTCAAGAACTCCACATTCAGCAAGGATTTGGGACAGCCACCTAGGTAGGCCTCAATATTTGACCTGGGATAAAGTGTTTGCATTTTTGTCGGGTTTTTTTTCAGATTTTAAAATACAAGTAAATAGGCTAACATCACAAAGAGAGCCAAGAGATGAAGAATGGAGTGAAGCTTTCTCATTCCTAATGTCTATCTTAAAACCCATCTTACTCTCTCATTCTGGTCTGACAACTACATAAGTATTCTACAACAAAGTAGAAAATACAAGTAATAAAAAAGTAGAAAATTGAAATAATTCTACCTTGAGACTTAGAGAAATCCACAATCTACATTACTGTAAAATCCAGTGATGAGGGTTTTTTCCCCTGCAAGTTCCTGGTTCCAATCTCTGCTATGAATCAGGGGAAAAGGGATTTCACTCTGATTCTGCCACCCACAGATTTGTGTCAGAACCACGAGAACAGGACTATCAGAACCAGAGAGAGCAGACGAACCTGCCCTGGCTTGCGCTGGCAACTTTGCCTCTGGGAAGAAGATGGAGGTTTCTTTACCTCTAATGGTAAATTAAAAGAAGTTTGTGCACTAGTAGAATGCATTTGGTTCCTTGGGAAGGGAAGATGCAGTTGGATGCGTCAAATACTCTGTAACACGTTAGCTCAGGGTACTCCCTAAATGAGCCTTGCCAAAAGATTGGAATAAGAGTCTTTTGAAACGAAAATTGGACTTTGGAAGACAGCCTAGTGGTCAGTGCTCCAGCTCCTGATCTCTGGGTTTGATACCATAACGAGAGGGGAGGCACCACGCAGAGATGCAGGCACAAGGAACAGAGCAGGTCACCTTACCCAGCCTTCCTGCGTGCTTCAAAACCAGCTGTCCAGGGCAGCCACCCTGGACACCATCAGAGACAAACACCAATAGAGCACTAACCCTAAAGAATTTTTGTCATTACAGGTGAATGACATCTCTTAGCTGTTCAGTTGAAGCTGGTTTAACCAAAATTTTCCACGTCATTGAGCACACCAGTGGAAGTAATGCTGACCTGGCCAAAATTAGAGCTGTAACACAGTAACAGTTTCTGTTGGAAAGGAAGGGGAGAACTCACCACGACAGAAGGAGACAGCAGAAACAGTAGTCCCTACTGTGAGAGCTGTAACACCCTGGCCTACCTTTTCTGTCTTAAATGTGGTCCTTCTTTGTATTTTTCCTCTCTGAGATACAAACAAGATAATGGAATTGTTGCCTTTGGTAATTGACTCCATTGCAAAGCAAATGGAAGTATCAAAGAGCCACTATTATATTATACGGGCACAACAGTTTAGTAAGACTGAAATTATCTTATTAGACAGTAAAACAGTCTATCTGGAAATGCTATCTGTTCTAAAATTCAGTCGTCTGAAATGGTATTTTCTTTGTTGCTTAGGAGAGACAACATATTAAAGGATCTGAAGAGAGGTAAGTAGTGTTTTGGGGTTTTTTTTTGTAAAAAACTCAACCTATCTGATTTTCTTCCTTATGAATTGATTGTGGAAGAAGTTATAAAAATAGTCTTGAAAAAAAAAAAGAAAATAGAACCAATTAAGTGTTTCCTTGAGTATTTGCACCAGATATGACTGCTGGATGCCTGTGACTAAAGCTCATGAAAACACAGCTCTCTGATTAGCAGTATTTCCACAGACATTTTTGGGTTTCTTCCTTTAATGCATCTTCACATAACTCTAAACAAATTCTCTTTACAATACAGACAGATTCTGAACTTTTAGTGGCACTTCTAAATTCCACAGCAATCTATGTAAATAAACAGTTACACACTCAATCCTCTTTGCATACACAAATCAAGCTATCAGGGTGCTACCTGACAGATGGGGTACTTCAGGAGACAAAACACTTATGCTTCCACTGAAAATACAATTCTATCTGTAATAAAAGCTTCCTAAGTGCTGGATTTAAACTTGAAGCATATTCAGAACACAACTAAAATACCATTAAAATGGAAATGAATTTTCTGACTCATATTCTTTATCAAAACTTTCTTCTTTTCCGTTTCCCTGATCTTCAGCAAAGTTACAATTTGGTATTTGTAGCTTCTTATTTAGTCCAGTAGAATAAACAGTATTAGTAAAGAGAAAGCTTATATTAATGCATAAAAGCCTCAGTATTTTTAATCTTAGTAGGAAGGTTATAACAGCACAGCTTCCTTTATAGCCAAGCCACAGGTTTTTCAGAATAACTTCTTCTGTAATGTGAGATTCATTAAAAAAGGGATGCAAAAGTATTCCGGTAATTTGAGACTTTCAACACTACATTTGTCATAAGCAAATTCAGGCAACCAGAGTTTACAGACAAAGCAAGTAGCAGGAGCATAGAACCAGGAACTTTTCCTTTCCTGTTGAAGCACTCATTCACCCTCTTTGTCTTATTTATACATACCTGCCCCAGGTAAAACAAAATGGTTCTCGCATGTTTAGCCCATGCTTTACAGGTTATCACCAAATAGCCTGGAAATCACAATCCTTTCTCCTTTTCTATCACATACTTTTTACACATCTTTAAATTTCTCACTTCTTTCTCCTTAGAAACTTTTTCTAACCTTTTTCTCACAATGCATGAATAAATAAAATCAATAAGAGAAGCAGCAGCTTTTCAAGGCCAACTATAGATCAAGCAAGATAATTTTCAGGATAGTTGTGCCTATCTTAAATGAACTTCAGAAGTCTCTGTTTTGTTTTCTGTAGCTTCTCTAGGTATTTTTTTCCTATAGAAGGAAGAGGACAAATACTGACACTGCAACTTGAAGTCACTGAAATTTGTAAGGTACCAATATAGCTATATCTTATTACCTACATTCATATATATATATACACACACACACACACACACCTACACACACTGCACATCCATACCATCATCTAATTTGGTTTCAAGTAGAAATCTGTATTTCTCGTTTTTCCTCCATCAAGAAAGTAAGAAAGAGACAGCTGAACAGGACACATGAACAACTAAGGGCTGAAGTTAGAACAAGTACTGTTTTGAACAAGGTGCAGTGTGAAAGGGCAAAAGTAAAACCAGTACCTTGCTGTGTAGGGTCTGATGTCCCACAGCATCCGAAGTGAATTGTTCCACTGGGGTCATTGTACAGAAGGTTGATGACGGACTGGAGCAAAGACACATAGCTATTGCACTTTGCCTGGGTGCAGAGGGAACACTTTAATCTTAGCCATGAAAAAAAAAATAGCAAGGAAAAATTGTAATGTAAAGATGAAATTTCATTAAAGGAGAAGGACTACCTAAATCTACGCTAGGGAGCTTTCATTCAGCTAGTCATCTACTGAAGAATGGGCCTTGTTATTTTCAACTGAAATTATACAGTTCCATTTTATGCTTACATCTTGCCCCAACTGCCTCATTTAATGGGGTAGCAGCATATATTTTATACATTTTTAAGTATTAGAAAGTATTGAAAACTTTCGAACATTGATAGGAATGTTGCAGATGATGAAAGACCAAATCTAGTTGAAGATGGACAAGGCCCAACTTTGTCGGAAGGCGTGCTTCTGCCTGTGAGCACCAAGAGCTTACTTTGGGTTTTGGGACCCTTTCTCAGGCATTTAATTTCTCTGATTATGCTACTATCCATCCAGACTATTATTCGTCTGACTATTCTACTATTCATCCAGAACTTCAGAGGTTTACCCAACTGTATCTGAGTTAGGCTCCTTTCTGGAGTGTTTCAGTGCTTTGCAGTTCCAGCTGAATCCACCAGCTTGTTGTCAGCTCCTAGCACTGCTCCTCTGCTGCATTTTCCACCTGGATCGTATGGACTGGGTTACTGACAAACCCAGAACCGGCTAAAACCATTCAAAGGCTTGGAGCTGCTACGAGAACAGCACAGCACGTTCTCCTTTGTCAGGCATCAGCATTCTGATTCATGGCTAGAGCACAGATGTGTCAGAGAAAATTACAAAATACCTGTCAAAGGTAGCTAACATCAATAACGATAGACTGCGGGTTCAATTGCACATGACACTTTTTCAGAGCAAACCACCTTCTCCTGTAAAGAAGGTTTTGTGTCATTTTTAAATTCTAATAATTCACTGAGAGCTCGAGATCAGGAAATGAACCAAAAATCAATTATTTGCTACAGATGGCCACTCAAATCAGATGCAGCTGTGGTATGGCTGGGACAATTACAATGACATGGCTTTTTCCCCTCTGTTAGTAGAGATTATACTGCATTAGATGATATTAAGAGGGTGGAGAGAACTAGAATGCACCTAAGACAGTGGTGTATGAGATAATTTTAGACCATTTAAACTCAGAAACTGGCAGCAGTTTTTCTGAGAGCTCAGTTAAGACTAATTTACCTTGAATCGTGTACTGAACTCATCCTGCAGATCACAAAAATGTAAAACTATCATGCACTTAGAGGATAAAAAAATACTGTGCTAGTTCCTGTAGGTTACATAAAAATGCTTTTAGAAGCGGTAATTTCAAGAGGACATGACTTGCATTTTTAGACTTATGAATGCTCTTCCACAGTAATTAAAAATGACATACCCTATTAAATCACTTACTACATACCTTAAAGCATACGATGCAGGTTTCTTGGAAAAGCCAATTACATGGTATAGCTGTGTACAAGGCCAATGCTTCAAAGTAATTTTCAGATTTTATGAGTTACATATGCTTCAGAAAGAGAGAAGCTTTTTTTTTCTTCTTTTACTGCCAAAAAGATACACTGCAAATAAGATACAAGCCTCTCTACCTCATTTTTTTCTGTTGTTGCCGTGAATTAAAAGTCCATTGACTATCTTAGCTTCAGCCCAAACATTCACAAATTATTAGGGAGGTCTTTTAATGGGAGAGTTCTTCATACTGAACTTTCATGTAAGTAAAGTAGCAGCAATGATTAACTGATGGATAGGATGTAGTTTTGGTATTGCTTGCCTATTCCCACCAAAGAATATTACTGCTAGAATTCATGGGTAGGAAAAGCCTCAAGTCTTTGCCATGTAACAAGATACTATATTAATCTTACAGGAGTGCAGATTCTAACTGTATACATCATGTAAGTCATTTATGTTTCTTTCCATTACTTCTGTTTAGCCAAACACTGTTTTGCTCTGCTGACACCTAATGCGAACCAGCCCTAGAATAGGCCTTTCTTCCACATAGAAAAATACTTTTCTTTCTCAAATTTGAAGCAGTAGTAGTTTTTAAAAAGCACTACACTGAAAACTTCAATTTTATGTGGACAAGATAGGGGTTTTTTCCTTCTGTTTCAGAAATGGTACTATCAGACCTGAGGGTACTGTGAACACAAGTCCCAAGGTCAACCTTCACGATGTTAGTAGAAATCATCAAGCATGGTAAGATTCTTCTTGAAAGGCAGCAGACCCTCTGGTAGTAAGACACCAAACAGTAGGGTCAAAGTCTAACGAAAACCTATATGCAGTTGAACACAGAAATAGTGCCAAGATGATTATCTTGCGAGCTAAGAAGGATCAAGTAGAGGTATCTCCACACTTCAGGACCAATCTGAGTGTAGGAAGCGCAAAGCAGATCTTTTGTTAACTTATTACTGAGCAGGGGGTACATGGCACCTCAAAAAAAATCCTCCTTTAATGCTGAAATTCACAAGTTCTTTATATAAAGATTTTTACTCAAAGATTCCCTTCCTATGACTTGAAAGTCAACCAAATAATCTCCTCATCAATGCCTGCAAAACATCTATACTGATTCCATTGATGTAATCTCACTGCTCCATCCAAACTTGCAAAGATAAATTAAAACGAAGCATTCGAGTGGAAAAGATTTGTGACCGCCTAGGTATGTCCATGACACATGTAAATGCCTTTTTAATTCCATTTTTAAAAAAAATAGAAATAGTATCAAACTCCAAGAGAGTAATTCCCAAGATAAATACTTCCATCCAATCAGATAAATCAAACAAAAAACAAACTGAAGTTGGCTTTCAGCCAGAGGGCTTTTTAAACCTCTGAAAAAGCTTTAAAAATGTCCAAGACCCCTTTTCTTGATGAAGATTGCAACAAAATCATAGTCTTGACATTTTTCTAATGTTTAGCTCTGGTTTTAACAGCAGCAGCCAGATGTTCCTGTGTATTTGCAAATAGAACATTTGGGCCAGCCTGAGAGTAAGTTTATCATGAACACTTCTTCTCAGACATCTGAGCAGCCTCAGTTTATGGGAGAGATTCTTGGGAGAGGCAGTTAGAAACACTGACACCTTACTGCGAGTAGCTGGAAGATAATTGAAAAATACAAACGTGTCTGAGTTAGGGCACACTAAGTTCAATTTGCTAAGCATTAAACTAGCTTCAGCTGCCTAAGCTTAGTGACTTGCTATTGTCCCAGAAAATGAATCCTGGACATCCTTTTGTAACAGCACTTTTGCAAGGTCAAGTATTAATATGCAAAGGAGAAGAATCTGACTTGCTTAGCAGCTGGAGCTGAAGGAGAAGTTCTAGCAACATCCATATTCATTAGAAGTCAACATCATACATCACTTTGATTTTGAGTATTTATAGACTTGTGGGAGCTTTATTTCTGAAAATTAGTGGAAAGAAATAGACTGAGGATCATTGATTCCAATACCTGCCCAGACCCTCCTGGAAAACTGGCTACAGCTGAAGTGGTCATCTGACATATGGTAGCAGACACTGCTACAGTTACATTTAGAATTAAAGCAGATCAATCCAAAAGGATAGTAGCTCAGTAAAATAGTGCCGTCTGTTGCCTCATAAAAATCTGAGTTAGATGAAAATGTGAAACCCATGGGCTCTAGTCATATCCTTTTCATTTCATGGTCCTTGAAAGAAGACCAGAGTTTGATGAATAAGCACAGAAAAAGATGGAACTTCAATGGGCAGAAACAAGCTGAAACAGCGTATTCTCTGTGCCTTCATAGCAGATGTAACATTCAATAAAAAACAGTTACTATCAATATGCTGACAGCAAACTATGCTCATACACCAGATGTTCATGTATGGAAATTGTGGTTTATTTAAAAATAACATGGGTAAGGCGAGATCTGTGCAAACTACAGTGGAATATGTAAAAGCACAGTTTAAAAGTCCTTATTGATACCTTTCTGTGGTGGCAACAGAACTTCCTTCTGTCTCCATCCTTTCTTAATCTCTTGTATTTCAATTATTTTTTCTGCATAGTGAACTAAGTAAGCTTGAAGAAAGTTTAAAGAATTATGCTGTGAGAAATGCGACATGAATCAGCTGACAAAACATTAACATTACTCTTTGCCATAGAAGTAATCCAAATTTCTCCCTTTTTCTCCCTCCATTTATTGGCCTCTGCTTTGGCACAAATGTAAATTTGCAAAGGCTTTGAGACAAAACCAGAAATAGAACAGATGTTAATAGTATTTGTGTCCAAACAGCTATTATTAGTTCTAAAAAAAATGCAGGAGAAATCTTTCATCAGAAAGGGTGCAGCCATGTTGCATCATCTTCCTGGTACCTGAAGGCTGGATGCTACAGTCCTATATATAGGATTCACGGGATTTCCTTCCATCTAATTAATCTTACCTTCTGATGACACAATACAGAACCTCCTACCTCACCACCAATCCCAGGTAACTCTAAGAGATTTTACTTCTTGATACATAATCTCAGAAAAACAAGACGTATATTTCACATCTCACTTGTTGAAAATCAGTGTCTTTTGACCTAAGAAATCAAGAGACCAAAATTTAAAACTTAACATATTTTGAGTAAATTTATGTTCTTCCTGAGCACAAAAAGTAACAGCATTTTACTGTTTTCCTCATTATAAAAAATAGCTTATGCATCCTTTTCTTTAAAAAGTCTCGTTTTACAGCAATTCATTCACAAAGCAGTAAAATATTAAGAATTTGCCTCATTTCTGGTTTAATTAAGAAGATGGGTATTTTCCCACTGTGATATCTCCAAGGAGATAATATATGGCTGACAGGTTACAGAAACCTTCACAGAAACACCCCTGAGAAGCAGATAGAGAGAGATAGGGAGAAGTGTAATTCCATACTCCATCAGGATTTTTCAGTCCTTTTCCTGTCCCTATTCCAGACTATGACATGTGTTAATCCAGACGTTTTAATAACAGCCACGGAAAAATACCCTGTAAGACAAAAGTTTGCTTATGCATTTTGCTCCTGTACAGAAAATTCATTTCAGTATATGCAGACATGCAGTTTGACAAGCATAGTTTGGAGATTGGGAAGACAATAAACACCTCTGTTTTGCTTTAAGTGGAAACTAAGACCCAAAAAAATCGATACCCTATGTTACCATCTAGCAATCAAGTTAGACTAATTAATGCAATCTGCTTGTTTTCTCAGATGCCTTATGGCCTTCATAAATCAGAGGCATCGATTAATTATTCTACACTACTTCTAGGAAGTTTTCAACGTGAATGCTGTGGATTGAATGAGTGCAGAACATTCCTTCAGGATGTCTTCTGCAATTCAGAGGTACAACCCGTGTACTTTTCAAACTGACTTAATGCTGCTCTCTGAAACAGCCTGGGAAGGAAGATTTTTAATGGCTATTTGAGCTCGTCTAAACAAAATACAAGAAAAACAAAGCAACAACTGAGGCTGAAGATGGGCTCCACAGAGGATTTTATCCCTGCTGAGGTCACTGGCATCCTCATTTTAGCATAAACACAAATCAATGATAAAGAATATTAGACTATTAGCCAGTTTCTTTCATAGTGGGTAGAAATCCCTCAAATTAAAGGTTGTAATCTTTCATGTTGTAATAATTGATGAATACATTTAAAGTATCACCACCCTAATAAAGAATGATTTTGGAAACCACAAGAATAAAAAACCAATTTGGTATACAGATTACCTTGACATTTTTATATTTCACTTTGAAAATCATTAAGTTTTTAAATGTACGTTACTATTTTTAGGGCTAGCCGGAAAAATGATTTTGGTCTTCAGGGTATTAATCATCTACTCACATCACAGAAGAAATGAAAAAGCAGCAAGGTGAACACTCCATAGCTTAACCCATCAAGCCACCTCCACCAGCGGCGGCAGCGACTGGTAATGCCACACCAGGGTCGCTGCAGTGAGACCAGGGAAAAAGGGTGCAACGCTGACCCAAGGCAGGGATGAACGTGGCCCCTCTCTACTACACACTGTGTTACTTGCTTCCTCACACAAACCAAAAGGCTCTGGAGGACAAGTGCATTAAAATCAACTCTTTACCTTATGCTTTCTCCTCCCTGCTTGCATTACCTTGAGCTATTAAATAAAACCCAAACACAACACCAAGTAAAACAATGTAACAGATACTTATAAGGGGATGTACAAGTGTGGCAGTTTATGCCCGGCTTAGAGATGAAAAAATGTTGGTTTTCAGTCTTACTCTGTTCCACATAAAAATCATTAAAAAAATATTAGTGATACCAAGTAGCATGTTGAAACCCATCTTTTTCTTTTTTTGAGAAAACAAACACTAAGGCAAGTATGCCCAAACTGGACTCAGGAACTCATCTTCAGAAGTTTTTGGAGATGTACTGATTTCTCAATGTCTGATAAATACAAGTCTTTCCTACCGCACTGGAAGGAAGTAACTCAAGGTTCAATCTTCTGCAATTTGGGAGCAATCTAAGCTTGCTGTCATACAGCACCAGGATGAAATGCAAAGATAGTTTAATCCCTGATAACATGCAGACTCTTGAAATACTGGAGCAATGCAGAGATGGTGTGTGTGATACTAAGCATAGCAGCTGTGCCCTACTAATACCATTTTGTGGGCAGTAACAAGACCACAGGAAAAGTGCCAAACATAAAATTTCATTGCAAAACCACTAAATACTTATTTTTCCTTAATTAAACCTATGTGTCTGTGGGAAGGACCCATGCTGGAAAAGCTTGTAAAGGACTGGATTCTCTGAGAAGGACCCCACGCTGGCACAGGGGAGCAGCACAGGGAAGAAGCAGTGGAGATGAAGTGTTACAACCTGAGCACAGTCCCTCATTCTACCCTTCCTATGCCACTGGGGAGGAGGTACAATAGTAGGGAGTGTAGCTGAGCTGGGGAAGAAGGTGCTTAAGTTTTCGTTTATTTCCCATTATCTTGCTCTAGTAGCAACAGGTAGCAACATAAATTAGTTTCCCTCAAGAAGAGTCTGTTTTGGTTGTGACAGTAACTGGTGAGTGATTTCCCTGTCCGTATCTCTACCCATGAGCTTTTTCAATGTGTTGTCTTCCCCCAGCCCGCTGAGGAGATGGAGGGAGAATACAGCTTGGTGGGCACCTAGTGACTAGCCAAGGTCAACTCACCTCACCTTGTTGATAAGAATTTGAATAGGGAAGTCCAGGAACTGAGTTTCTCACAGGGCCTCCAACAAGACTGAACACAACCGCTGGCAAAACACCAGAAACAGATCTGCATCAAACACATCCTGTCAGTGACATTGCTCTTAACACATCTTATTTAATAACTTTAAAATGCTGTGCAAACAGCAACTAATCCTCTCACTCACGCAATATATGCTTACCCTCAGAGACATTAAAGAACGAACAGTCACACCACAGATGCACGACAAAGCAAGATCTAACCTTTACTGTCAGTGCCGAGATAAGCAAACCCAAATACAGGACACAAACACATTTTTAGAGTGTGTATTTTCTGCTGAGTGAGGTCAGGATCAGTGAGGTCAACTTAAGTCCCTGCAGAACGTGAATTAAATCAAAACGCAAACATCTCGATAGCAGAATCTTAAGCTTCCTAATTTAGAAACTCAACTCCTTTACTAAAGGGGAGAGACAAATCAGAGCCTGAAGGGAAGGGGCTGTTTAAGGATGCCTCATCCAACGTGGGAGGCAGTTGGCCTGTTTCCCAAGATTTTTTTTCCCTACCGCCCTGGCCCAGCAGAAACCTTGAATGTTATGGAGATGCCAGTCTGGCAATGAAGAAGCACCTTTAATCACCATCAAGAAAAATAATCCTTTTAAAGCTTATCCCTCAGTTGGGAGGAGGGAGGGGACTGTCAATAAAATTAACATTCAAGAGCAATAGAAATGGGGAGATGACAGCTGTAATTTAAAGCCAGAAGAATGACAGAGGAAAGGGAAGAAAAATTAAATTAGGGCAGTTCTACAGAGGTGTTTGCTCCAAAGAAAGTATGGGGCTTCTTATTTTGTGGACAGAGTGTAGGAAGATCTCATAATCAAGGGGGATAGCTAGGTAGAGGAACGGAGTGAATCAGGCTGAGGGAAGTTCTGCCTGCAAAGGGAGGGAAGAGTGCACAGAAAAGTCTTTGCTTCCCAGTCCACTCATTTGCTGGTACCACCACCTACACCAGAAAAGATGGGATGGAAGGAGCAGGCACATTACCTGCCAACAAACCTAGCTGAGAGTGCCTCAGCACAGGGTTTTCACCACAGGGTGGTAGAGGCTCTCTCATTTTCCTTTGTACTTGAAGTGAGGGAGAAAAGAGGTAAGTGAAAAATCTCAGATAAAACCAATCCTTCCCACCCCCAACAATTCTTTCCTCTTCTGCCCAACCTTTGCCAGCACGGCCTCCCTTCCCTGCCAATGCACAACGCCAGCCGGGGACTTCCACTCAGTCACCATCTGCAACAGTCCAGACCCCATGAGGGCTCTAAATTGCCCTCCGCCCACACGCTACGCAAGCCCCAAGTCAGAGCACGTCAAAGGGAAGATTGTGTAAGGGAGTCAGTGCCAGGTTTCCAAGAGTCACAGTTTTATAAGGCAAGAAGGTGGTGAGCCATGCCAGCACCTTCCCACAACTATCAGCCTCTGTCAAAAGCAAACAGCAACAGTGTGTTACTTAAAGCGAGTTTCTTGTCCAGACACTCTTGGGCTGACAAAATCTTGCTTCTCAGTCCACTTAGTTACCACTTACACACACCTACAATGAGCAGCAGAAACACCTAGACAAGTCAAAAAAATTAATCATGGTGGCGGATACAGCAGGGTATAGTGGGAAAGGGAGACAAAGTGAATTTCCTTGAAGACAGAATTCCTTATGGGGTATTATTCTACATAGAGAACCCTCCCTACTCTTCTATTTCAGAAAAAAACCAGACTGTAACAAGTTATTTTTAACAAATATAACTATTTGAATAGTACTTTTGTCCTTTCAGGGGACAAACAAACCAATTTGCTAAGTGATTACAAACCTTGTTTATTACAAATGAAATCTCCTCAAAACTCCCCCCTTTTTTTTTTTTTAAATTTTCACCACCATAACATTCGGACCCTAAGAGTGGCAAGTTATTTAAAGAGCTAGTAGAAAATACTACAGCTCAAAAAACCTCCAAACTCTGCTATCTTTATCTGAATCTCTAGATAAGACAGTCATTCTTTTCCCTATCTAGATACATCTGCTGCAGACACACATACAGCTGGTTTGGGTAATTTCTTTAATTTTCCCCCTTGCAGAGCAAGCACCACAACGTACACACAAACATGACAGTCATGTTTGCTGGTCCAAAAGGAAGTACAAGGAACCAGCAGACCAGTGGCATTGGCTCCGCAAAGTAAACAGATGGTATTTTCTATCCCGCCTTCCAGTTAAGAGGCAACCAGTGCTCCCTCCCAAACCTCTTGCCTTCGTAACACTCGAGCACAGGTCTGCTCCTGTTTTTGCTACGCAAAGAAATTATCTTAAAGAATGGTTGCTATTTTTAGAGGCAGCACTGGAAACTATGCAACTCGGCTCCAAATTGTGAGCTCATATACCTTAATGGAGGTGAAGGTGTTAAATCACACACATAACATACTCACTGTGTATTGTCAGTTAAAAAAGGTCATTTAAGGAGTTCTTAACATGGCTCTTAATTTATTTGAATTATAACTCTGAGGACAGATTATATAGTGCCGCAAACCCACCAAAAAAAAAAAAAAGTGGTTTGCTTCATTAGATCCACTGTTTATTTTTAGTTAAAACACTTGATCTTTCCTTCCTCTGCTGTTCCCACCTCTACTAAGGCACATCCAGGAATTTTTCGCTTGCCAATATTTGGGGGAGGCTTGACAAGCACAAGACTTAAATATACAGGAACTCCAGTTTTGAGCTTTAAAAAAAAATAATTAATTTTTAAGTTTTCTTCCAGTATTTGAGATGTGTTGAAGAAAAGTAAAGACTTCAAGTCTTTGTCAAAAGCCACCCCAAGGGGAATAGTGAGAATCTTTAAACAGTGCACTTATAAAGGAAAAATATTTCATGTCTTATTCTGGCATTCTGAAGCTTATTACAGAACATTCAGTTCCCCCATTTGTCTGACTTGCCCCCATAGTTCTTTCACAGGCCAACTAGATGCTCATGTTACTCAAGATAAATTACAGTTCTCAAAATATAATTAAAATTCATGCTATGTGGAAGGCCATCTACTAATTTGATGATTAAGTGTTTTCCATGTTTACAATAACTATAATAATAACCACTCCTAGACCTGGAAAGGAAAAATTTCACCCATAAGTTAAAAATCACACAGCTTTGCTGCTTATCCACAGTTTCAAAAGCTACAGTACAGACAGAGTGCCGCAATTATAAGTGATCTACACAGAACACTGCTTCAGCTTAGAGCAGATTCAGTAAGCAACTGAGCTTCTCCAACTGCAGCCTATAAAAGGTTCCTCATATTACAGTATGAATAAATATCAGAGTATTTTAAGGACATACAACATCCCTTCAGAATCTGGTGAACACACCAGACAACAGAAACGTAAACACACCATTTTGCCTTTAATGCCACTGCTGGAGAATCTGTACTATCCAAACTCACTAATGATTTGGAGCAAATGAGTTTCAGGACAAGGCATCTGTTCTTGTTAGTGACAGGGAAGATTTGTTTTAGAGCATTCTAAACCCAGTCAGACCTGCCCTGTGTTTTCATCAAAGCAAATTTGAAAACCAAAGACAAACATTAGCAGGTATTTACCTGAACACTACTTGTGCAGCTTAACAAAGACTCTGTAGTTTTAAGTGTCTGTTGTCGTCACTCAGGCAAACAAATACGTAGAGGAAGTGCTAGTCCTTACTACCTGCAGTTACTTGGCTCACAGGGGATCAGCTGATCAGCCTGTGTAACCTGAGGTCCATTTCTCATGGTTCTCTCCTCATACCAAGAACCCAGCTGTTACACCTCATTGTGCCGGAATGTACATCATTCCTTCTGTTTCCTGTCGGGGGGCAACCCAGGAGAAACTGTAGAAATAGCAATGTAATGGAACAGGCAAAAGCTGTCTCAAAGCCTTTTCAGAACTACATAAAGAAATTCTCCCCACACTTGGTCACCATAGCAGGTCTCGAAGTTTTTAAAATTTATTTTCAAATTTTATAAATGATGCATTACTAAGATACAACAAGCTTGAAAGGTGCTGGGCAAAAGAGGAATTTGAGAATGAGAGACAATATAACCCCAATACTGGGCAGAACTGACAACTTGAGCACTTAGGATCATGGAACAGCTAGACTCCAGGTGCAGAACACTTCATAAAAAATATTTTAGAAAGGACTGAAGCAGGAGGCCATTCTGCTTATTTAACTCAGGTCACAAAGCAAATAAAAGACTGGAGAAAACAGTGTCAGACTCCACATTTGGTGTATTTAGTTGGCTATTGTATGTTTTTACCTCGCAGATTCTACCTTTTTCTCTAATGCCTACTGTCAAACTTAAAATTTTGGCTTTTAATTATGTCTTATTTTCATGGCACTTTTTGTTTTATATGTGAGCCTACTGAAACATAAGCAAAATATTAATTTAAAATGTTCTATTAGCTACTTATTGTATATTTTAATTGAAGAACTTAAAGCTTAAATCACTAACTGTATAGAGCGCTCAACGCTTGCAAAGCATCCCTCAGAAAGAGCTGACAGCCTAGGCTCGTCTGACATAAGGAACATCCGCAATTAGTACTCTGTTAACAGATAGGCAAGTGGTAATTATTAATCAATTAACTCGAAACTGCAAATCAAATCTGAATTTGAAATAATACACAATTAGTGTTTACTAATAGTAAATCCAGGAAGTTATCATCCATTGACTTGTTTCCTCCTTCCCTTCCTCTCCAAGACGGCTACACAAGCAAAACTTCG
Source organism: Apaloderma vittatum (assembly GCF_000703405.1). Classification (NCBI taxonomy): domain Eukaryota; kingdom Metazoa; phylum Chordata; class Aves; order Trogoniformes; family Trogonidae; genus Apaloderma; species Apaloderma vittatum. The sequence continues at coordinate 68,013 of NW_009694607.1, forward strand.
CCATTACCACTCGGCTTCTCAGTAAACCACAAAGCATTCAGAAGGCTTTACATCATAAGTTTCATTTCAACTGTTCAGACCATGCAAAGTCTGTAACATAGCACTTGCTACTAACTGTTCACCCTAATCTTCCCTGACTTCTTGGAACAACTCAGATGAGTCTCTGTTTCATCAACTAAGAGATTAAGGTCACTTCAACACTACCATTATGCCTACTTCAAACCATAACATCTGACCACGGAAGAGACAAACTTTCAGGCATGCAGTGTTCTGGCAATGTGTCACTTCAGGTCACTGCTGCAGAAACGATAGCAGGTAGCTCTATCCAATGTTTCTATGAGAGATCAGAAAAACAACTCCCAGAGCTCTGTAAAGCAACACCACAAGCTTAGCAAGTGTCCCCCTTGTCAGGTAATAGCGTTTCGCAATACTTTCAGGTACCTACTGCAAACCCCAAAGTCTCCAAGAGTTACTAAATTTTAACAGCAATAAGGTTTGGTGCTAATGCTCTAGCTAGATTCTACTGAGCATCTTTCAGCTATGTGGCCGTTCAACACTAAAACATACGCATCTAGGATATTCTGGAGTATATGGAAGTGGTATAAAATTGTTCTCTCAGTCTGAACAGCAACTTCTACATACCAAAATGGAAGCACATCAGATTTCTTGAGCAAGCCCCTAGATGTGGCAAGACAACTTATTTCTCCATTTGAAAGATTATAGCAAGGATAAGCCTACAGAGGCTTCAGCATTGCATGTGATAAACAATATAACTGAAGCACAACATCATCTCCAGCACGCTGTAACGTAAAAACCATGAGGTCAGACACCACAAAGTGTTGTAAGCATTGTTTATTGAACTTCAAATTCCATGGTACCTCACAGATTAAATAGTTAAAAAAACCTGTTTGTTTACTATTATACAGGGTTCAGAACAGTCTTTCAAAACACCTCTTTGGACAAAACTAAGAGCAAAATTAAATCACAATTCCCCCAGAGCAGAATGCTAGGGGTGGAAGAGAGCTTCAAAGTACTGACTGTACATAACACTACACAAAGCATGACAGCACATCAAGTCATTGTTCTCTGCTGTAACACATGCTTCAAAGAGAAATTCTATACAACACTTATTACCATCGCGGGCAGGCACCTACTTATTAGTGGACAGACTACTCTCAGACCCTGCTCCTCCAAGACTTCAGTACTCCACCCAAGAGTACAGACCTACAGTTCTGGCTTCTCTGATGTCTGACATTACAGAGCTGAAGCCAGATTTGAGAATATTAGCACTAAACAGTCATAAACAGCAAGAACAAGTTGGGATGGTCTTGCACTTACGCTCTTTAACCCTCACACACAAGATGCCTACAACTGAAATTTTTATCTTAAAAGACATGGTGTTACCCAAGGTCAAACAACCATGAACGTTAACAGCAGTGACGTCTTGGATTACTTCAAAGTTTTAGACTGGTTGAGCCGAGGGAGTAGCGCTCGAACCACACTGCTCAACACTGCATCCTATTCGTGCCATCGTGCCTCAAGTGAATATAAAATTAAGTAAAATAAAATGCATCAAAAAAGATAAAATCAATAAACTGTAAACTCTTGGCAAGAATCATTCAGTTATGTATTTGTCCTTTATCTCAGGCATTTGTACAAGACACTGGAGCCTAGAAGCATTAGCTTTAAATTGTGCAACTTAATAATTTCCTTCAGGAAGAGTTTGGTCATCTGACCAGATGAAGAGATCTCCCAACCTTGCATGGCAACCATCAGTCATAGCTCACCTCACAATAAGGTTCTGAGCCAGAACATCATAAAAGCACAGTAGTGCCAATTCCGAGCAAAGTCAGGATTTACAGTTCAAGATTTCCCTGCTGTATTACTGTTTCCATTTGCAACACTATTTACTGAGGAAGCCTCACAGAGGCACCACTCCCAGCCGCAGTACATATAGTGGTGCCGATTCAAATATTTATTTTGATGTGAAGCAGTTGGATCTATTAGGGCTTCCACAGAGCCAAGCGTGCACAACATGAAAACATGTAAAACAGCAGGTTTAACCTCAGCAGCCTCTTTGAGTGATGTCTTGTCCTGAAGCTTTTGTAATATCCATCGTAGTGAACACCTGTAAGACAAAGGAACAGCTTGTTTACTGTTGCTCTGTATTACCATCCACACAGCTATTGGTCTCCTTTTGTAAAGTTAAAGCTGTTGAACTGTTACAAGTTGCAGTGCACAGTTAAGATATTTTTTCTATCACATGTCAATATCTTATGGTTAGAAGTTCAGTAAATACTAAATAAATATTGTAGAACAAGTTAATATTTTTTCTTGGATCTAGCTAACCATTTTAAAAGGTACGTTTTAATTAAGCTGTGCCCTCCTCCCCCTTACCTCTCCACAGGTTGGATGGATACCAATCGTTTCATCAAGTAATTCTTTGGTGAGACCACATTTTATTGCAGCAGCAAAACCTTGGGTAACTTCACCAGCATTAGGTCCAAGAACATGAAATCCTATCACACGATTCTTTAAGAGAGGTGAAAGCAAAACAGGAGTTAGTATTAAAGTTTAACAAGAGCTGTAGTATGTAACTCCCACTACACTAAAAATTTGTTATACAGGCAAAGTAGTAGTAGCAAAGTAGTTCTGTAGTTCTTTTCAGTCCATTATATCAGCATGAAACAAGTTTCAAAATAATTGCACAGCACTAATTCAATGATACTGCCTAAAACTACACAAGTTCTAGTTGTCAGCTATTTTTATTATTTTATAGATACACAGTATGTTTAGTACGTTCGGATTTAAAATTATTTTTCTACATTGAAATTAGGTCAGACAGAGAACCTGTTTACACTCTTTGTTAAAAATCCGGTTCTGAAGAGCTTCACTTGCCGTTCTCTTCCTCACTCAGTTAACAAGAAGGAAAATGAAAACATTATAAGCTTGAATTTTGAGCAAGCTGTCTCTGTAGCAAGGTCTAGAGTGATGGCAGTAGACTATAAAAACAAGTAAAATATCACTGTGCTTTGTTTAAATTTGTTTTGTTAATTGTTTTATCAAGAGGGAAACACAGTGTTTTAAAACATTTTCCCAGGATGTTTCCATACATTTGGAGATGTCTTAGCCCAGGTCTGGACAAGGTTTGCAAGACAGTGTAATTAAATCACTCCTATTATAAGGAATTAGTGTCCTATTTACGTTACAGTCTCCTCCAGCATCCTAGGAAAAAGAAAACTTTCACACAGAAATCTACATGAAATCCCTTCTTCCACTGTGTTCTTTTAATTTGGATTATTTCCAATGAGGGTCCAATAAAAGCAGAACTTTGAGCCTTTCTTTAGTCTTTGAGAAAGGGTTTGGTAGGCTAATAAGGAAAAGAGTAAGCTTATTTCCTCTTCGCTTATAAGCCATGCTATTTCATCAATTCATCAAAAGTAATTTTAAATACACACATGCAAAAAATATCTTCCTTTGTCTGTTCTCCCAAATCGTTTTTGGAAAAAATACTGGGCAGCCTTTGCACTTTGCTTTTTGCAACAAGCAATAGCTAGAAATTCCCATCTCTCACCAGTTTTTTAGAACCAACCACGTTTTCAAGTTTTCACTAAAAACATACAGAACTCTGCACTCTGCAAAGGGTTAAAAACAAAAGGTCCAGAAACCTAAAGCAAGATACCACGTAGTACAGTTACTCAAAATCCACTTGGAAGAAAAGCTCTAGCAATTTTCTTCACAAATCTACATTAAATGTGAACTCAGGATGAAGTATCATATTTATAAAACTACCATTTGCTCAAACAGCTGTTACACACAAGAAAAACAACTAAAGAAGTTTCAAGAAAATACTCAGCATATCCATTCCAGCTTGCTACTTACATTGTCATGCTTGTTGCAGATAATCTTTGCATAACAGGTATTGTTATCTCTACCTGGTACTGTCCATTCAAGTGGCCAGAACAAACTGTGATAAACCTGGGAGGATGACAACAGCATTAGAATTTGATGAATTCATTGTCAGACATAATTCTGATTTTTGTAACACATACTAGACAAGACAGTAATTTCTGTTTCCCCCAGCCCAAGCAGTCTCAGAGCAGTTCTCAGAGGAAGACTTGATTCAAGCCACGCACCTCTGACTTAAATACTCATTAAAACAGCAACAGCTGTAAGACACAAGATTTTAAGATCATACTTTCAAGACGATAAGTACTTTAGTAGTACAAAGTTAATTACTGTAAGTTTAAACCTAGTCTGCAAAACTGTTAACAGCAGAAGCTAAACAGAATCATAGAATACTGCCAAGTGTATTTGAAAGATGTAAGGAGTTAAAAGGCATGCAAACAGCTTTGAAGAACCTCTTCAGAGAAGGACAGAAGCCAGAAATTGCCATAAACCAGCAAAGTTGTGCCTGATACTACTATAGTTGTATGAAAAAGGTCAGAAAGAAATTAATTCCCAATTCAAGGACACTGAACAAGCAGCAAGCAGTTCATCCCAGGAATTTGGTATACTTTAGCAAGACAATGACAAAAAAAGTCCAACCAACAACCAACCACACCTACAGTTTTGCAATCTGAGTTCGGCCTCTTGAAGTCAAATGTTTCTCGGCAGCGTGCAAATCGCTGCACGCAATTTTAATGGTATCAAGTCCAGCCCTGGAATTCTGGGAGTCCAATACCTCGTCAGCCAGCTAATGTTTGACGACAAAACACCTGCCCATCTAACCTTTAAATATTGTTTTAACACTATGTCTTTACTGTAAAGCAGCAAGAATCAAGAAAAACATTCTCAAGCTGCAAGTTAAAGAAGTCTTGAGTGCTCTCACCTCCAAGTTTTGCTTTCCGTATTCTTCTATGGCTCTTTCTTCAGCTAACCCACAGCTGCCATACTCTAAAGGAGTAAACACTGTCGTTGGTACATTGATATAGTCACACTAAAAATAAAAAACAAGATTTATATTTAGACTATGCAAGTTCTATGCAGTACATAACAGGAAGAGTTGTATTAACACTTTTTTTTGGTGTTGTTCAAAACACTTGCAGTGTCCACAGTTAAGTGGACAAATCAACTCACGTTATTACAATTTTGAGGCAAGAAGTTTTACCTTTGTGGAACTACCACCATAAAGCCTGCGGGCTAGTAGTTTCCCTGCTTGAATGGCAACTGGAGTAAGTTCAAGCTTCCCATCCAATATATCTCCAATTGCATAAACATAAGGCACGTTGGTTTGCTCTTCATCATTTACAGGTACTTTTCCATTCCTTTAAAACAAACAGAAAGTAGAGTTCAGTATCATAACCCTACTCAGAGCTCAGCAAAAAAAAAACCAAGAGGAAAGAAGTTCAGCTATAAAGATATTATTCCAACTACTGAGCATATTTTATTAAATACACTTATACCTTTGGGTTTTTCTGCCTCAACTACAAGCACTTCAGAGCATCAATTACCTCCCACCGACACGTGGCTGAAGTCAGTATTCAGCAGGACAGTTTTGACCTAAGCAACAGTGTGTGTCTGATAACAATGAAGTTACTCAAGCATCTTTGGACTTGCGGTCTTTTACTTGATTATTATACATCTTGCAACATACATTTTCACCTATGCGGAAAAAGAGCTGCAACACCACTCAAACGTTTAAGTAAGTTAGCTTAGAAAGTGGTTAGTTGCAGCAACCTGATCTCAACTGGTCCTTCTCCTGAACACAACCTTGCCTTCTCCTGTGCACTAGTTTTGCACTGACACCAGGGAGAAGTAAGAAAAAAGTTAAATCTGTGCGTAGTTTGCTGGCTCTTAAATCCCTAGATTAAATTTGCCACATGAGCTAAATAACAAGTTAAATTTAATAGAATGTTGAACTCTAGTTCCTAAGTAAATTAAGCCCAAGTATTAAATTTATTTCTAAGCACAGTGGCCAACAAGTAGGTGTTAAGTCAGAATAGTTCATTTACAAAATACATATTAAAGAAATGGAGTTAATGTACAACTGTAGCCAAACCCAGGAAACAAAAGTTTCTAAAGGTTCGTATTGCTGTCAGGTGTAAGAATGAGGATTTTTCAAAAAAAGAAAAAAGCATCACTATCATCAGATATTGTTAAAGAGGCTAAAACAAAAAAAAAATCATTGCATTCAGTGGCCGAAAGGAGTGGAATAATACTCACTTCTCATTGATTTTGACACCAATTGTCTCTAAACCAATGTTCCTGGTACATGCATCACGCCCAACGGCTATCAACACCTAAAATCACAAAATTAAATGCAATAACTTTATAACAGAAAAGCATAATCAGCATAACACTTCCTTTGGTCTTTTCTGAAAAAACTGTGAACCATGTGATTGAAGCAAGTTTTCTAAAGTTTTTTTTGGAAGGCCCATCAACAGTTCAGGCTCTTTTACTTGCAACTTGTTTGAGATGGCGACATACAGCAAAACATTAATATTGGAATAAAAAAAATAAAATGAAGCAACAATACAGTTCATATGAACTAAATATTTTTTGGGGGGCAGAAAGTTTTACCCATTCTGCTGACAGGGCTCAACTGAAGATGAATATTGAATTTTCATCTATTTTTCCTACTAGGAATTTATGTGAACAATTATTCAAGCATATTTCCCTCTCCTTTTTTCCTGAACAAATTTTCAAGTACTTCAACACATTTTCACATGCTGCTATATTTCGTTATTTCAAATCCAGAAAAGCTTACGGTGTTATATTCTTCTTCAAAGATTTCTGGTCCTTCAGTAGACTTTGCTGTCACTTTCAGTCTTCCAGGCATGCCTTCCTCCAGCTGCTCAACCTGCAGAAACACTTATAAGCTTAGAATGACATTAAGCAGCAGATCTCACTTGCACTATCACTTCAAACCTTGACCTATTAATCTGTCATTCAGCAGTAAAAAAAGTTTAATCTCATAAAACATTTATTCCTGTACAGAGCCAAAGCCTTCTCAAGCAGCACATGCATTCTCCATGTGCTGTTTAAAGTAATTCTGCATGGAGAGAAGAAATGTAAAGAAAGCACTTGCCTGAACTGGTACAAATTTCCTGACGAACTTCACGCCGTGTGTTTCCATGTGAGCACCTACTTTTTCTGCCATTTCTTGGTCAAAGCCACGAAGGAGTATGGAACGCACCATCACTGTGACATCTAGACCTAGACCAGCAAGAAATCCCGCACACTCCAGAGCCACGTAGGAAGCACCCACAACTAGAGTTTTGCCAGGGCAGTAAGGCAGGGAGAAGAGGTCATCGCTAAAAAGAAAAGAAGTGTAAGTTACAAGGGTCTTACAACACAAGCTTGTTTGTCTTTGCAAACACTAGAGCAGACAAAGTGCAGCCTGTTACACCTTGTCATCTCACCTTGTAATGCAGTACTCTTTATCTCCAGGTATACCCAGATATCTAGGCCTTTCTCCTGTTGCCAGGACAAAAGTCTCTGCTGTGTGATAGGTTACTTGTCCTTTTCTATTAGTTGCCTGTTTATGCAGACAGAGTTAAGAAAGTCTTTAATATACAAATACATTTTTAACATAAAAATTAAAAAAAAAGAAATCATGTAATTCTCCCCTTAAATATTATGAATACATTTGAGAATCAAGACAAAGCAGTTTCCAACAAGAACTTATGCATTTACAGCAGCCATGCAGGTCACTGAAGAACAATGGATTTACATCAACTACCAGGCTTTTCTCACATTACTTAGAACACTTAAAATAACTTACTTCCTGCATCTTGCCCTTTTCAACTACTCATTTAAATTGAATTGCTTGTAAAAACTTTACTTCCAAGTTATGAAGAACCACAACAAATTAGGCACCCCTGCTCCCCAATTCCAATAAAAGGTCAACAATGTTAGTGACAGAATAACATGAATTCTTTTTCAGGCTAATGTAGAAATTAAACAAACAAAAGGCATCTAGTTTCATTATTTCAGAGGGCCTAAGACATGAACTTAGATGAATTCAAGCTAATTTGACTTCTAAGAGGCCCTTGGTCTTGGCAAATTTCATCTTGCCAAAGCATCTCAGGAAATCTGACCTTCCTTCTTGCTCTTTATTTTCCAACACAGATGAAGGAAAACTTCCTTGCTATTGAGTAATCAGGTAATTCCGGCTGGAAGGGATCTCAGGAAGTCACCTGGTCCAACCTCCTGCTGAAAATCTTTCTGTTCTACTTCCTTTATAGACTAAGGACACTTAAGTAGATGACCTGCATATATGGACACTACAACAGTTGGTAGATGAGGTAAGCTGAGCATACTACTATCTTTTCAGTGCTGGTCTCTGTCTGAAACACATGTAGTTCAGACTTCATAAACTTATATTGAAAACAATGACATCCTCTGAACCAATCGTCTTCAATATGCACTTCTAAGTTAACATTCCTACACTAAGATCACTTACAGCACGATTGCCAGCACATGTTTTGTCTTGCAAAACTGACAGTTTAATTCTTATGCTGTATCAGCATTAGGTTTTAGGCAGCACTGTTATGCAAGTGCTTAATCTGAATTTAATTTAAACAGTTTGCATGCTTTAGTACGAAGATTTTCCCTGTGGCGAAACAGTGCAGCTAAAACTTCTCTTCCACCAGCCCCCTACTCTGTCATGAAGTCATTAGCAACTGAGATGACCTTAACCTATGCGCGCAAGACTTAAGTTTACAGATACCTGCATTACTCTTACATAACAGTTACCAGGTTTGCAAACTCTGTGGCATCCACAGAACCACAATAACAATTTGAATCAAACTTATTTCACAAACAAATTCTAACTTCAGTTAACTTAAACTAGCAACATCAAGATGAAGACCTTTCCTTGTGGATTTTAAAAGGCAGTTTTAGAAGACAAGTTTTCCCTCACAACTTAATGCTCTAAACACAGCACATACCTTAATTTTGTGTGGCTCAATGAATTCTCCATAAGAATTGAGGTATGTCACAGACTTCTCTCTTAAGGACACTCGATAGCCCCAGTTTAAAGAACCAATGTAGTTTTGAATTGCTTCTACCATTATCTCCCAGTTGTGTTTAACTGAAATGAGACATGAATGACATTTAAAGAAACTGAAGTGCAAGGAACCCATAAAGTAAAACTCAAGTCTTAGTCACTGTATATCATGCTAAGAGAGCAAGATCATCATCAGTAATGAGGATATATATTAAAGTCTTGTGCTAATATTTACCTGACTTGTTACTATCCGAAATAAGCCTGTTCTACAAGCTCTTTCATTTAATTCAGGTAACATGGGGAACAAAACACAATTAGCTTTCAATCCTAAAGGTTTCATTGAGTCAATAAGTAGGATGCCTTCTGATGCACCTAAGAAAACTACTGAATTCTGCCTTTAGTTTATCCAAAGTACAAGAACATTCTGAAGCCCAGTCTCATCTGTACATTGTCTTGGTCTGTCCTCCGGGTTCTTACTGACCTTGTTCTTCATACTGCCACCCATATTTCCTTGAATCTTGGAGCGCCTGTCCCAGAAGTGCTGCTTGATGCATTAGCTTCTTAGGAATGCAACCTACATTTACACATGTGCCACCAAGTCCTGAGATGGAAAGAACCACGTTATTATCTGTGTAAACATGTTATTTATGCTTCTCTTATTATGCACTTTGTATAATCACCCATATATCAGTTGATTTTTGCTACAGCCACAAAAGCAACATTAAGTATCTGTTCCAAGAGACATTTTAAAATACAACACACCAAGCTTACAAGTTTGCGTTCAGTTTAAGAGGTTACTTGGTTCACTGAACCAAGGTCAGCATGTTGTCGTAAACGCAGACCCAGGATACTTACTCCAGAGCACTTCAGATTTTAGTCAGACTGGCAAGTAAGCAAGGCAAAAAGCCCAGAGTTCCTTGAGTTTAATATCATCTATCAAGTGGAATTTGAACTATGTATTTGACATCTTACCTATGAAAGCACATTCAGACCTTGACTGAATAAAATTTGATCAAAGAAGTTCCTTACTCACTCTCAACTGCTAGTAGCATTAATAAGGTCAGACAGCAATTGCCTTTAATTGTGGAAAGGAGAGGCATGCACAGCCATATAGTCATACTGTTCTAGAGGTAGTTTAGATCAGTCGTTTTAATCAGATGAACTAAGAGGCAAAAATCTCCACAAACATGAATGTACATGCACACACACACAATAAGGACATGACCTGAAAGCGAACAGAACTAGAACAAGAACAGAGGTAGTAATGCACAGAAAATAACTGTTGAGAAAATCAAGCATGCCAGGAAAACAACTCTGTTTTTATCCATGTTCCACAAGTACAGGATTCAACCACAATTTCGAGGAAAACAAATCCATAATGTTTAACAACTCAGTATGTATCACTGTCACTCAAACATCATAAAATATAAGTTAACAAAAGCTTACCCCACGAGGTTCCGAGAGGTGTTGGAACAACATAATCTAATACCATTACTTTCTTTCCCAAGGCAGCAGCTTCCTATAAAATGGAGAGACGAGTCAACATTATTGAACTTTTGCCTGACCAAGAAAGCCTGTATGTCCATTTACGGTCACTTAGCACTAACAGAAGGCTCTTTTACTAGTTAATCTCATTATCCTATATGGCTCTTCTACCTCCTCCACTAGATAAGAATTAAAATGCCTCAAAAACTATTGCATTTTTCCAAACTTTTGAATGGCTACTTATGTTCAATGCTGCATCCTTATTCTTCACTGTCAAAAATCATAATCTCAAGAAACGACAAGACGAGCTTTATCAGTCTAGGATCCTCTTCTATCTCATCCAAAGAAATTTATGCTGTTCGCTGTCCTTTCTCTCAGGAGAGCATGCTCATGGATGTAAAAAAAGAAAAATATCTTTATTAAGTGGAGATTGTTCAGAGGAGGACCACCAAGATATTCTGGGGGGTGGTGCACACACTGTGAGAAAAGGTGAGGGAATTTGACACATTCAGCCTGAAGAAAAGGTGGATTTGGAGGGCACCCAACAGCAACTTGCCAACACTTGTGAGGAGTTCATTAAGATGACTATGTCAGGCTTTTCATGCTGCTGAGTAGCAGAGGGACAAGAGACAACAGTCCCAAGTTGAAACAAGAGAGTTTCAGGATATAAGGAACTTTCACACCATGGGAACACTCAAGAAATGAAAGGTTTCCCAGAAAGATTGTGCCATCTCCAGCCCTAGCTATTTGTAAGACCCAAATGGATGAGTTCCTGCATAATCTTGTTTGACCTCAGAGGCTACTTGAAGCAGGAGCTAAGGCTAGACATCCTCCCACAGTCCACTCCCACCTGAATAATGCTATGATACTCTATCCAAGGCATTGCCAGGCACTTGATTCAAGGGCTTTGATCCAAGCCCTAGTGCCTCAAATCTGTTTAAGAACTCCTGCACAGGTACTGCAATTCTGACGTTAATAATCTTTAGACAGCTATCTTGTATTCTGTGAATACCCGACTTCTCCCATTCTGAGAAGTCTGGCAACTATCACCAAGTTTATAACTGACATCCCAGAAGGCACTTTGAGAAAACCTGGAACATTCTGAAAATGCCCAATTGGCTAACCAAAGAATTCAATTATGACCTCCTCCTGCCTTCCTTAGATATATCTACTGAAAGTTGCACAGTTAACTGTATCGTTGCACAGCAATCACTCAGGCTATCAAGAACAACATCACCATGTCCAAACCATAAATTATTGGTTAAGAGACCTGGCTGAGAGGTAGGAAGTGTATGTTCAAATCCCTCAGGTAGAAAACTGAATCCACACCTTGATCCTCAGGCACCCTGACCAACTGCTAATTGGGCAAGAGGTAAACAATCCCTACTGAAAAACCAGCTAGAAAGAGAATTGAAGAATAAACCAGTTCCTTGAGAGAACAGCCTAAAGCACTTCATTTTAGATGACTAGTGATCCTGAATTCTAAACAGTCAGAAGTACTTCAAGAGTAGCCTTCAAGTTTTCCATATCACTGTTTGCAAGTGCTGAAGTGCCTGTGTACTACACATGAAGGAAAGGAGATGCTTAAACATCCGGTTCCACCTTTAGCCAGGAACCTAAAACCTATTATTAGGATCAAGACCTGAAGAGACATTGGTTAGAAACTGGTCCACACAGAGCGACCATGGTCTCCTGACTGAGCACGTTACTAGACCAGTACTGATTCATTAATTAGCAAGTTGGACAGTAATAATAATCAAAATATAGACTGTTTTATACTACTGTGATTATTAGAGAGACTAACTTTTGAAGCAGTTTCATACATAACCTGCTCTTTAATGCAATTTTCACATCATACCTTGGAACATGCAAGTCCACCTGAGCCACCACCAATAATAATGAGGTCATAATCATAGTGTTCTGCATATTTGGTATCCCCAAGAAGTTTCTGAAGTGATCCATCATTATAAGCCTCGGAGGAAAAAAAAAATGTTAAAAAAGGTATCACATTACCTCACACTTTTTTGACCAAACAAGAACTGAGTAACACTGCCCTTTCTGACCTAGATCACTTAGTCTAACAGGTTGCACAAAATATAATTGTGATCTAATAGCAAATTCCCTCAGCAGTCTTGTCTACTTTCAGCTCATTTTTAAAGAAAAGTTACCTGGTAAGTTGAATCACAGCCACCTACGTGAGTTCCATTCACAAATACATTAGGTACTGTCCTCTGATTAGTTAGCTCTGCTAACACTTGCTGAATACTGGGTCCATCATCTAAGAATAAAAGAAACAGGTGCATTACAGAACAATTTGCAACTAGAGAGCTTTTAAAACAACCTGAAGTATTAAAGGTTTGGACTGCAATATACTGTAGGCTAAGGAAACAACTGTATTATGAGCACATTTGTAGACTTCCATAAACGAGCCTTCAGAAACTACTTCTCAAAAAGAAGATGCTTAAATCGAGGATAAATTGGTACTTCAAGATATAATTCTACAGAATAGAATAAAGTTGAAGTAACAGTTTAGTCCCTGTACTGCCTGGATTCTTATCAGTCTCTTCCCAACAGTGTCACACTTGGTACTACACAAAAATACTTTTCCAGATATGACAGAATATCACAGAGACAGCTTTTCTTCCATGAGAATTGTCTGGTTTTGGAGTATGTTCTGGGTAAGTGCACACTGTTTTGCCCAGCAGCTCTGTATTATGAGAATAATGGGATGGGAAGAATGAAAATACTCTTCTACTTACCCTAAAGTTACCTTTGGACTTTCTTCTACCCACCATATTGTCTCAAACCTTCCAGGTTTATTATCACTGCCTCACCTGACCCATCATCTGAACCATCAGCAGCTATGTACAGGCTCAGTTGGTATCTCTCAGTCTTGGTCCAGCAGCAAATGTGGGAAGGAGAATTTATAGTCATCACTGACCACTATCTTTTTACTCCAAGACCATTTCTACTCAGTATCAGTAATCAGAGCAATTGTAAGGGAAATACATTATTAATTAGCAGTAATTAAAAGTAAAAAGAACCCTGTGCATTGTACTTTGCACGTCTTGGGGTATAATTAGTTCACAGTACCACAACTTTGAGAAGTAAAAGTAAGTAAGAGAAGATGCTATGGATCAACAAATAAGTACATTTTTCCCAAACACGGCTTAGGCACAAACACTTCAATTGCATCAGTACTTTAAAAAGAAAAAAAAAAAAAAGGCATTGGAAACTAGGCTTAGTGCAGAAAAAAACCCACAAACAAAACCACATTCAACAGCTTAACAACAGTACAATTAAGAGTTTATCAAGAATAATGTTAGAAGCTACTTGTTGTTAAAACTACATGTAAAGCTGCATGTTTTATGTAGATATATGCATAAGGCACTACATGTGTACTAAAACTAAAGCAGCTTGGGCTTTAAAAAAAACAAACACAAAAACCCCCACAACCTCAAACAAGCAACAGTCAAAATAGTGGAATTTACCCTTCATTCCAATGATTCAGCAACTTTCCCTATGAAGGTCACCCGTATACCAAGTCAAACATTAACAACTCACCTAAAGCCACAGAACAATCTGAGATAAGAGAAAAACACCACAGGCATTTTCCCAAAAGACACAACTCCTCAGAGAAATCAGACCTCATATCCTCTATCAGTTGAGAATTTGTACAAAAAGAATCAAAACCTTCAGTAATATTAAAAACATATCCTGTTTTAAAATTCACATTGAAGTCTTAATTGCTTTTAGCTCCACATATATTAAAGCTGATTTTAATTGTTCTATACATCCTCCAATTAGTGCAAGACAGCTTAAGGAGTCATGCAGAGTCACCCATTTTTAGCTACATTCAGCAGCACATGACACCTTTTCTTTTTTTTTTTTTTTTCCTTACCAGTAATATCAAGTTCCAAAGCGTAGTACTCCACACCCATGGAGCGGAAGAGTTCTTTCACCTACAACAGAAAGGGACACAATGCCAGCGCGAAGGTTTCACAAGATCTGATACGCAGCTCGGGGCCAGACTCGGTTGCTGGACATACACAGGTAACCTGAAAGTCTCAGTTACTATACTTCAAGGGCCCAGCTCTACACGGCTTTGAAGTTTGGAGCTACTCTTATGTTCTGCATACTCCTTACCTAAAGCCAGGCTTACAAGCCCCTGTAAAGTAAATGCAAAAAAGCACATTATAAAAAGCTGCAGAAAAGTAATACTCTCTACGCATACACAGTAGTAGGACAGCTCAGGCCTACCAGCCTTGCCACATGATCACTCTGAATAGCAGTACTTCAGAAAAGTTTTACACCAAGCAGAGTCAATAAGTTGAGTTTGACATAGAAGAGATGGGGAAAGAAATAGCTGTGTTTAAATAAACACTCAACTACCTCAAAGATGACAAGAAGCAGTGGTAGATGGAATAAAAACTAATGGTATTGAACTACATCCAGAGACTGAAATTAGACTTTAGGAAAAGATTTTCCTAATAGGAAAATGCTGGAATGTATTGCCTAGGTAGATGACAACCTTCATCAATGAGTGGCTTCAAAGTGCGTGTCAAAATCATTTGAGCTACAGCTTCTCTGACCCTGCAGCAGGTGACAAGACTCAATGACCTCTTGAATTTTTTCCCAGCTCTGATTTTTGGTTTGATGCTTAACAACGTCTGCCTCAGCCTCCAGGATCAGGCAGGAGTGGTTCTAACTTGTTTGGCACTGTTCTACTAAATCAGTCAATGTTTTGCTTGTGAAATATTGAGGGAGTCAATATCAGAATGTTACAGTTACATTTTTTTAACTTTTCAAATTGTTATTCTCCTCCATTAAGCAGGGGAAGCATTCTGAAAACGCTTAGTCCTTAAAAGGCTGCTTTTCTCCTGCATTGCTATGAATATACTCGGCTACAGTATCACCAGAACACATCCTAGAAACATGTTTCATGCGTCCAGAAGTCAGCAATAAATAGAAAAACTCTGGATACAAGCCTAGTCTTAAAATAGAAAACCAAACCAAAAAAACCCCAAACAAAACCCCACCACATCCTAAATGACCATTTAGTTCAGATTTACTGGTCTATCTGTCCAACAGAGTTCTGGGTGATTTTCTAACAGCAGTTCTAGATAGTGTACCATTAACAGATTTAAATCAGGTAGCCGTTTAGAACTTTGATTTTTACAGTAATATTATTTGTTAAACTGGCAGCGTTGAAGTTGTAAACTGTTCATCCAGATGGACAGTGCCATACCTCATGGCACAGAATGTACTATTACATATAGCAGTATTTAATTCTTTGTAATATAATTTGTAGGCTTTCCTATGCAAATAGGTATTTTAAGACAATGTGTTAAAAAAAAGAATAATCTGCTTTAATTGTAACTATCTGGATGCGAAAATAGCTTTAGCAAGAAGCACTGAACATCTGTGTGATGGATCCACCTGCCAGCATGGAGTCTGAAGCACACTGAGTTGCTGCCAATTCAGAAGAAATCTTTTCAACCAGCTTTCTGAAGAACCTCAAATTTATTGACAGCATTTTGCTAAGAGTAAGCTGAGTCACATCTAATAAGCTTAAAGATGTCAAACACGTGATGAATAAAATGTTTTTAATATTGCTGTAATCCATACTGTTAGTAGGACAAAGGCTGAGTATGCCAATGTTTTCTACTGGAGTTTCAGCTTTACGTAGACATAAGGCTTTTTTTATTGTACTAACTATATGGCAAGTTTCTTACCATATCATATATCATAATATACAAAAATGAGCTCTGCTTGTGTAACTGATTACACTAGTTCTAAAAATCACAGAATAATTTCAATTCTAAGAGACTTTTAGAAGTCACCTGAATCAACTTCCTGCTCAAGGCAGGGACAAATATGAAGTTTAAGTTGTTCAAGCACTGTCCACTCCAGTTCTGCAGATCCACAAGGACTGAGATACCAGAACCTCTGGGCTGTTACAATGTTTGACTATCCTCACAGTAAAGAATTTCAATTTTATCTGACTGGAGTATCTCCCATTGTAACTTGTATTTACAAGCCCTTCTGCCTTCATTCTGCAACTCTGAGAAGAGTCTCTGTCTTTCCGCTCGGTAGCTGAAGACAGCAACAAAAATCCCTTCTTATCCTTCTCAAGGGTGAACAAACTGAGCTCCTTCTTTGCACATCCTGTGCTCCAGTCCGCTAACCACCTAGGTGGCCCTAAAATCTTTTGTCCTAAACTCACCATTACCTTCAGGCTTGCTTACTGCAATGACTGTATCTATGGTCTGAATGAAAGGGACATGGTAGTGGACCTGCTCCAGGTCTCCTGCTCTGCAACTGCTGTTACAAAGCCCAAGTTGAATGCCATGAAAGAGATAAAAAGCAAAGCTTTAAGGGATTGCTACTGTGAAGTGGTAAGCTAAGAATCTGGAGGGAAGTCAAAGTTAGCAACCTGGCTATTTTGTCTGCAGCAAAGCACAGTAACATGCAAGTTTCCATTAGTTTTGGGTTTTGGTGTTGTTGTTTTTTTTTTAAAAAAAACCAAAACAACTCAAAACCCCTCCAAAACTGATAAAACATTGTAAGAGCAGGTGGCAGGGGGGAAAACATTAGTAGGACAAGAAAGGATTACACTCGGGAAAGGACAGATTTAACATGATGAATTCTCCACTGAAGATACCGAGTAGAGAAAAAAAAGACAAATGACAGCATCCTAATTAGAACCTGTATAGATCATGCCTGTGTTGTGCTAGGATCAGTTACAAAATATTCAATACAGGTATGAGTTACTAGAACATGTCAGTTTGGAAAAGAAAATGATTAGGAGGAGTAGAAAGATAACACACACTAATCATGAGTAATGTCTAGATAAGGTGAACAGGAAATGATTTCTGAGAAATACTGGAGCAAGCTGCAAGGACTGCATTTACCAGAAAACAATTCTAAAATGAAAAGGAAGTAAACCTCCACACAATATGTAAACTGAAGAGCTTACAGCCACCTGACACTGTAAAGCCAAAATTAAAAGGAGATCAAAAGAACTACTAGAGCAAGTAATGAAAGCAAGATCCACTGAAAACTTTTAACTCAATAAAACTAATATAACCTCAGGCAAACACAGTTCTGGAAATTTCAGCAGCATACTCAAAAGCTTCCTTCCTTATACTCCAGTCCTAAAAATGCGATTTCTCCAGTAACTGAAGTGTCTGGAATGGGACTCTAGGTTGTATAGTCACTGATACAGTCATTTACTTCCCTTCTGTTCAACACAACAGTCAGAAACCTTCCAGTTTTCACAAAGAGAGACTAGAAAAATTTCTATGTATTATTAAACAATAGGTAATTTCTCTGAAATTACTTTAGAAAACTCTCCCTGGAGATGCTTTTTGTCACTAAGGTAACTAAGCAGGTTTGAAATAAGGTTCGTTCAGTAAAGTTAACAACGGTATGTCCAAAGTCTGCTGTTTCACATATCAGCTAACATTCTACTACAGCTACAGCTGAACTGACCAGAAACCCCTGTGGACATATAATGTAATCAGTAACAGCATGACGTAACTAGAATAATCAGCAACTTCTATGCAACAGTTGCTGCTCTTAAAAATAATTTCAACATACCACAGTGTTCAAACCCGGCAATTTTTCATGCTAAGAAAAAAGTTTTCCTTTACACTTCTGCCTTACTTAATATTAAATCTTTTCAAGGCGATAAGAAATTAAAGTACAGTCAAGTTAAGTTATGACAAGGAAGTCACTCCAACACCGCTCCCTCTCCACTACTGCCTTTCTAAAGCAATTGAGCAATAAATTGCCTTTGCAGAAAAAGAACTGCACAATTGCCTATTCATGCTACTAGCTAAACTGAACAGAATCAACTACTTAATTCATTTAAAGAATTTATTTGCAGTGCTTTTCTGATGGAAAGCACAATCTTAATTTTCTCCAGCATGGCTACCTCCACTTGAAACAAAGAACTCTTCCCATCACCCAAATTAGGTCCTTTTAGAGGACAAGTGTTTTCTGCACTAGTGCTAAACATCACAGTGTTTCAATTAATCCTACCAGAAGCACATTGCTAACAACCATCCAAAGTAAAAGACAGTGCATACTATTCATATTTGTCTGTCTTTAAGAACTCAAAAGTATGTGATTACAAGCTAAGTATCCAAGCTGTAACTACGCTTTAAAATTATATCCACTTCATTAATTCTACAGAGTAGATCAGCTAGTAAGAATGCTGCATTACTGACAGCTCTCCCATTCCTTTCACCGTTTTCTAAATCTTCAGTGGGAGAGGTTGTTGATATTCAATGCTGCATATAGTTCTGTCTCATATGTGGCTTCCTTCTCTCATAAGCTTTTTGTGACAGTTCTCCCTCTGTAATATAATGAAAACATATGGAGCTGGTATATATTATCTTTCTCGTCTGTTCCAAACAGGAAAGTAAGCCAGGAAGATCTGCTTACTAGAGCAACCAGCTCTTCCTCTCCCCTATCCCACACAAGTTTATCACCTGTTCCTGCATAAAGATTCTTATAGAGTCTTTCAACTCTCTCTCCTAGAAAGGGCAATGAGAGAAGGCCCTCCTACTCACAATATTCATTCTTCCTCTTTGGAAGACAATAAAGATAACAGTCCTCCTATCTGATTTTTTTTCCCTGAAGCAAGCAATCCAGTCTAATTGAGAACCTCTGAACAAATGCAGGAAAGAACATTAACCTGGAATTTAATTACTGGACTACAATCAAGTCATATTTTTTCCCTTAAGCTCCTAATGTTAGTCTAGTCCTGCTGCAATACCAGAAACAGATGAAGGAAAAGGTTTAAAAAGTTACTATGTCACTGTATAATCTGAAAAGCACTGGACTGAGTGCCATGGATATCAACACAGGCAATCACCATCATCAAAAGCACACAGAAATACAGACTGTTCCTCAATGGACAGCACTGAAGTTGTCAGCAGAAGATAACATTTGTCAACTGCATTAGACTGGAGCCTGACTCTAACCCTTTATTTGCTAAAGCTTCCATTGAGTAAGCTCCTAAGTAAGCAAGTTTTGCAATGATTTGAGCTGTCTACTATGCTATACCAGCTCTCTTACAAGATGTTCTTGGAGGAGAATTCATTGGTTCTGTCTGTCCTCTCATACACAGAGGCTTCATTTCCCAAAATGTCAATTAAGTTGCAAGTGAGATACAATGTAATTGTTTAAGGTTTCTACAGCAGGGTCTATCTCCTCCCTCACAAGAGCTACTGGAACTAACCCCAACCTTGACATGGGAGGGCAGCTTCTGTGTGTTTTTCCAGTTGTCAGTGCCATTGAGGAACACTAGGCCTCCATCCCACAGTTCCAATTCTGCTTTTCCACTGTGGCCACTCCAAATACAGTATTATGAGGTTTAACTAATATTTTACAGCATGGTCTTTGTAAACATCACAATCCCTACAAACACACAAATTCTGTATGGACTACTAGTACTCTAATGAAGATCCTGTTTTTCTTTAATGACTCCTGCTCACCAGTTACAACTACCTTGTAACACCGATTCATAAGCAGAGCTAGAGAGACAGTTTTCTCTGAACACTGCTACTAATCAATAGCAGTTTGTTGCATATTTTTGTTTATAAACACACATCGTGGCCAGTATCTAGAACTTACACTCTTGCTACAGTCAACCTTCTACCTCAAGCTTAAAAAAAGAGCAGAACACTTATCCCTTCCCAACTTGGATAAAGGTGAACACCAGCGTCATACTGAAACTTTCTGTAAGAGAGTGACACAGCGGCACCCCAGCCTTCAAGGAAGAGACAGCAGAGCTGTGAGGCTGAGGCATGAGCACACTGCGTAGAACCACTGCACGCATGTCCACCTGCCCCTTCGCTCAGGCGGCACAGAACTGCTGAGGACGCCAGCCCACCAGCCGGGATCTGGAGTTGTTCAGCGTGGCGAAGAGAAGGCTCCGAGGAGACCTTACAGCAGCCTTCTAGTGCTCAAAGGGGGCTACAGGAAAGGAGGGAAGGGACTCTATCAGAG
>NW_009694608.1:0-618 GCF_000703405.1 Apaloderma vittatum
GCGGCCGCTTTTGGAGGAGTTAACAGACTCTCCTCCCTGTCCGGCCCACAGCCTCTTCCTGTCGCTTGTACCTTCCCCATTGTCAGTTTGGGCCCTTTTTTTCATGTGGAACAGCGGTGGCCACAGCTCCTCACCCCGGTTCTGCAGGGTTTGGCTTTTCTACCTGGGAGGAGGGGGGTTGGTTTGATTAAAGTGGTCGTTTTGGTACACATTCTGGCCCTGTCGTCTGTGGAAGGGGGGCATCCCGTCCCGCACCAGAGTGTACTTCTCAGCAGGTTGGCTGATGGCGCAGAACTGGGAGGGGTGGCTGACACCAGAGGGCTATGCTGCCACCCAGTGTCACCTGGACAGGCTGGAGAGCTGGGCAGAGAGAAGCCTTAGGAAATTCAACAAGAGCAAGTGCAGGGTCCTGCACCTGGGGAGGGATAACCCCGTGGGTCAGTGCAGGTTGAGGGCCAAGGAAAAAGACCTGTGAGTACTGGTGGACAAGAGGACGACCATGAACAGGTCGAGGGAGGTCATCCTCCCCCTCTGCCCTGCTGAGGCCACATCCTGAGCAACGTGCCCTGGGTGACCCTGCTCTGGCAGGGAACTTGGATGAGATGATCTCCAGAGGTC
>NW_009694608.1:630-946 GCF_000703405.1 Apaloderma vittatum
GTCTGTGCGATTCTGGGAGCTGGGAAGAGCTGGTGCAGCCCCAGAGTGGCACCACGCCGGCCCAGGGGAGGTCCTGCTGCAGCTCCTGGGAGGCAGCACTGTCCTGGGGTGACACAGGGGACTGTGGCAGGCACAGACCACACGACAGCTGCTCCCTCCAGAGCCTTTATTGGGGGAGGCGCGGGCGTGTCCTCCCCAGCGTTCAGTTGGTGAGGGCGACCAGGGCCTCCACCACGTTGCCCATGTGCTCGCGCAGGCTCCGCTCTGCTGCCGCCCTCGAGATCTCCATCTCCGTCATCTGTGGGGAAACGGCCAG
>NW_009694609.1:0-516 GCF_000703405.1 Apaloderma vittatum
ATGCTTCAGAAATTGAATTTTTGCTTGAGGCAAGAGCAAAACCGGGCTGGAAGTCCCTGGTTTTGGTGCCGTCACGGCCCTTCCTTCAAGTCTGGGGCAAAGCATCAGGTTGTAGGAGCTTTTAAAAAGCTGCAGAGCACGCTGGGCGCGGGGCAGCACTCTTTTTTTTCCTTTTATTCTCTCACAAAGTGACTTAATTTTTATCTTTGATGTAAAATACCGTTCCGACTCCATGGGACTGGGGTCCCTCTGCCAGGGGAAGGCAGAGAAAATCCAGCTGGTCCTGTGGCAGCAGGAGAAACCGGTGCAGAAAACCCATTTCTGCCAAAAATCGGGGAGTACCGCTCACGCGTGCCACCTTCTGCCCCCGCCCAGGGCTCCGTCTACCAGAAGACGAACGCGATGTCCGAGATCAAGAGGGTGAATAAAGATAATTTCTGGGCCAAGGCTGAGGTGGGTGCTGCCGCTGAGTTCTTCTCCCTCCGCATCTTCCCCCTCGAACGTGGGACCCTCTCT
>NW_009694610.1:0-9732 GCF_000703405.1 Apaloderma vittatum
TTAAAAATTATTTATTAAATATTAAAAAAAATAATTAATTGCTTAGAGTATGGATAAGACACGGTGAACTTCCACGAGCACAGAAACCGAACCCTTGGCTAGAAGGTAAGACAGCTATGTGTTTCATTCCAGACTTGCTACAGCTCTCCTGGTCCCTTTCGTTCCCTTCCCACAGTGACAAGGACGTTAATTAACAAACTGAGATGCTAATGACCTAATCCTGACGGGGCGAAAGGCTGGAGTAATTGAAAACGGTTCCACTGAAAAAAAAATCGAGTTACAGAGGAAGGAAAAGTAAAGAAAAGGAGGAAAGTCTGGAAACCAACCTCGCTCAGCAGAGCTGGAGCCCGGGTGAGCACGGCCCCGCCAGGGCTGGGGAGCTGCTCCGCTCGGGCTGTGCCGGGTAACAGCTCCTTGGCTGGTTCTTTGAATTGCCTTCCCAGCGTTTTCCCCCTTCCCTCACCGTAACATCCTTATCTGACTTCCACGTTTCTCATCAAACCATGTCATTAATGGCAACCAAGAATTTGCCTTCATCTTAAACTCGACAGGGAAGGCTTGCCAGCAACACGGTCCTCACGCAAGGTTCTGCCTGTGTTCAAAGCCCAGCGAGGTTTAGCGACACACGTTTGTGCTGACCCAGAACCGCTGCCAGAGCAAGAACATCGAGCTCTGGCCAAGGGCAGCAGATCGATGGAGAAGAGCAAGTGACATCAGGCGGGTGAGCTGGGACTCTCCACACCAGGCCCCCTGGCGGGATGGCGATGCTGCCAGGGCCTGGGTAACGCCGGCTTTGTTCTGTGGAAACTCGTCTTTGCGTTAAGGATGCTTTAACCTCCAGTTAGTAAACAGAGCACAGCGGCACGAGGAACCCAAAACGCTCATGGGGAGTCACACACAGACGCAGCAGGGAACCGACCTCTGTGGAACGGACGTTGATCAATCACAATGAAATGAAACGTGCTTTTGCACAAGAACCGCCAGACAGGGCCATAAAATCCCTTCGGAAGATCGCGTGTTGGATCTCAAAACAATCTTCATGAGCCAGCTCAAAGTACTGACTATGCCTGCGCTCTCCTCACAATGCCTGTGGCTCACTGAGGACTAATTGCCAGATTTCTCCACGGGACCGTTTCTTCTGCTGCATCTGCTCCAGAGGTATCACAGCTATACGAGAGAGTACAACCCAAAGCGAAGAGAGAGGCTGGCAAGCAGTGACACCATCGACCTGCAGAGACGTCGCTGTCTTAACATCGATGATCACTACTTAACGGCAGTAACTGCCTTGGAAAAGCTGGTATATACTGGACGAGGAGGTCCACATCATCCCAAAAGAGAAAGGATCTTAAAAGCAGCATTGCTAACTTCAACTGGAATACTCATTTCCAAGAATTCCCAAGAAGCCTGCTACATTAAGCCATCAAACACCAATTAAAGCATTTTATAAGTGTCGCTTTCCCATACTTTAATTCAAACTTTGCACATAGAACAAAACAGTAAACCAATCTTTTTCAAATTAAATCCAACTTGAAAAGAAGCACCTAAGATCACATTTTATTATTTGTAACATTTTCTTCTCCCTGCTTAAAACTGCTTTGCAGCCAACAGCTTTTTATATTCAGTTTCTTTTGAGGTGATGGATTGCAGCCGGCACTGGGCGCAGACTAAGTGTGGGAGAGGAGTGGGAGAGGAGCCCCGGCCCCGAGATGACACCCAGCCGGGGCTCCTGCCCTCACTGGCGCTGCCCCCAGGAGCTGCTCGCCCCGACACCGAGGCCACGGGAGCACCAGGGAGGAGCTGGCACCAAACCATGCGCACTCCCGAGGAGCAAAAAAAGGGACAGGAAAGGAAAGGGGAAGAGGAAGGGACGCACAGACAGACCCCAGCACGTCGAGTGGCAAGCGGGAGCTCGTAATCGCAGAACTGACAAGACGGTGAGCGCAGGGGTGACCCCAAGGGACAGAGAAAGCTCATGTTGCCCCTCTTCTTTATGCTGCAGTGCATGCTTTGCACCAGGGCGCAGAATTAAGCCTCGACCCCAGGACCAGCAACACGAAGCAGCTCCATTCTCTGCGTGGCATGGGGACCGGGCTCGGCTGCTCCAGCAAAAGTGCCCAGACACGCTGCTGGTGGTTTGTCTGCAGAAAGGAAATGGCTCAAGCTATAAGAGCAACAAGCACATCACTAGTTTATACGTGGGATATGAAACACCTTTAAAATTCTTATTCGTGGATGTTCTAACTGAAAACACAGAACAGCAGCTGCTTATGTTGCTATCGAGGGTCTACACACAGACCATGAAGCGAACGCTTTTCCCTGTCTCTCAAATAAAACAGAACAAAAAATAAATATGCGTTTGGGAACTTGCACCTGCTGAGTTTCAACTGGGCTGTTTCAAGGAGACTGAAAAACGGCCATGGAACATACTAAGACCAGCAATTCCTACGAAGCTATTCCTCCAGGAGTTTCACAAAACGTTCAGTTACTTGCACTGAGCAGCATCAAGCCTACAGCGTTAAAAAAACATAAAAAAAAGAAGAGCGATCTGTTAGATGCAGGTTTAACACGGAGCAAGACTGACTCATCGTGATGGCACAACACAATCTGTGAAGGGCGAGCACCGCGTCAGGACTGAAAGGTCCGTTCAGAAAACCTGAGGTAAATGGCACGTGAATGGCTGCGATGACACAGGCGCGGGGCGAGGAGCACTGCTTCGGACAGGGCAGGACGGGACGCGAGATCTCCCTGCAGGCTCGAGCAAGAGAGCGGCCGGAAGGCGACTGGAACTTCAGAGGATGGGTTGGCTGGATAGATTCGCTAAATCTGGTGAGACACACCGAAAGCCATCACCAGGAATTTTCAAATCCAGGTCACGAGAGGTAACAACCGGGTTGTTCAGGATCCGAAGCAGCAGCTGAGCTTCTCTCTTCCCCGGAGGAGCCGGGCGCTCTCTTTGGTTCATGCCAGGCGGCTCCACGCTCCGGAGGGACACGGCGTCACCACGGCTGTTCTGGGCTTCAACAAGCGTGAGCAGGAGCACGCTCCCGCCCGGGGCAGGAGGCAAGAGAGGAGCAACGAGGTGGTGAGAGAGGGGCCGGGGGGCAGCGCTGGGCCCCAGCTGGGACAACGCACCCACCACGGCACGCGTCCCCTCCAAGCGTGCTGTGCAGAGCGCCGGCCCGGAGCTTCCAGTATTGAAAAACAAGGCAAGAAAATAAAATAATGGGGAAAAAAAAATAGCAGGGCATCTTTGGGTAAAAAAACACCCAACACATAAAAAGTTAGTTTTTGCTACCAGAGTGAAACCTGAAACGAAAGGGCCAGCAGAATATGGCTTACTAAACATCCGTTTTGCATACTGTTTAAAGTTTATTTTTAAAAAACTGGTTCTGAAATTCTCAGTCACAACCAAGTAACTAAGTTGAGCCTAACGCTTGTAACTGAAAGATTATGAAAATACTTGTTTTTGTTCAAACCACGTAAAAAATCCTCGATAATACATTGTAATATTTTCTTTCTTAAAACTTAATTGGAAGATCAACTCTCAGCAGATTTAAGTGTATTACACACAATACTTTGTGAATTAAGATTTATTGATTTCCACCGTATTTGCTTTAAATATGGTTGAAGCTGGCTGCAGAAAAGGGATGGTGAAATTTTTAAGTTAAAAGTAAACTAATGGTGAAAGAACATCACCTCTGGCTTCCATCAATGCCTCATTTAGCACATTTTATTAATAAGTTCCAGGACTATCACATCCAGGGATGTTGGAGGCCTCTCCCAGCAGTGTCCTTAGCTTTGTGTCATTTTCCTGTGCCAGAGGTGAGCGTGCTTTCAAAAATACTGCCACTTGCCCAGCACCGTGTCTTTGATTGCATCAACATATTGAGTTGGTACCCAATAGACCCAGTAGTAAGACGCTTCTGTTGGGCCCAGCTGAAACGCCTGCAAAGTTAAAAACGACAACGTTTACACAGGGGACAGGGAACAGCTCGCGCCGGCGGGCAGGGGAGGCTCCAGCCCGTGCTGGCACACCGACTGCCTCCCTCCAGCGCCTGCTGCCACGCTGCAGGGATTCGACAAGCGACTAAGAAAAGCCTTCCTCAGAGCAACAACTGCAAAGTACCAATCAAATTAACGGGCTCGTTCCTTTTACGACATCAGAGTGGCAACAAAAAGCCTTCGCCACTTTCAAGAGCGTCAGGGAGTTATTCTGCAAGGCAGAAGCCGAAGCGTAACTCGAGGTGTCTAAAGGAACGACCGGGATGCAGAGCTGAGAAGCCAACAGGACCCAAACGAGACGACGACCCTGTTTTCACAGTCGTAACGTTTAATAGAGTTTTGTATTTAGAGGCTGTGTCCTGTTCTCAGGTTATGCTCGTGTACGGAGGAGAGGAGCACCACGGCACACCAATAGCCTCCACCCTTGCGCTAGGGTAGGAGTTCATTGCAGCATATTCCAAAGGGGATATTTTCTTACATGGTGATCAAAAATCAAGTATTTGGGCAAAGACTAGATCAGCGCCCTCCTACAGACAATAATTTTAGGGTGTAACATTTCCCCTTCCTTCCCCTAAAGGAGAAAACAGACATATAAGGAACTTACCTCAACACTCCGAGCTAGTCGCTGTACTTTGGAAATCAAGACCTCAGAAAACCCCACAGATTAAAAGAAATGGCCAAAAATTCAGGAGAATTAGCACAGCTCTACTCTTAAATGTGTTACTTTTCTAGACCCAATGCCAGAAAATTACATACGGGAAAAAATATTACAGCATCAAATCGCTACTTCTTTGTTAACCTCCGGCAAGGCCTGCTGTTTATACAAATACACCAGAAACCAGGAATCAAGCCAGATACAGGAAAACGCCACTAACGTTAAAAAGTCACGAGCTGTATTGTGAGTATTTTTACTGGTTTAACACCACCACAAGACAGAAGACATGAAACGGTGCTTAAGCACTTCGTGTTTGTGGGATGCCAACCCAGATTTCCACAAAGAGCCAGAGCGCCAACGTGCCATCCAAAATATTTACACTGCGAGAGCAGCGTCCGCATTCCTGTCTTCCACGACGCGGGACGCTGCCCGCCTGCTCGCCTCCAGCCTGCCCTGTTTTTCCAAAAGCTTTGCCTCTGTGCGTTTGCATGAAGTAATTACACTGGATATTATTAAAAGCAGAGACATTACTTACCATCATGTGATAATCCTCGTGTCCTTCAATAGGTTCACTCACCACATTTTTAATGGACCCCATGGGTAACTTTTCCGTTCTCTCTACATCAAAATTGATCCAAGTATTATTTCTGGTGTGTAAGGATTTTGCATTAATTTCAAATACCACCTCCATTACTTCCAAAAGCTTCTCAAGTCAGCAGTCTCCTCCTCGGGTAAGCCCTGGATACCTGCTGCTGAGAACAGCCACAGGGCCCCGCACCCCACCACTGGCACGCGTATCCTGTAGAGGAATCCAAACCCAGATCCCGCAGCTCCTCGCCTTTTACACCCCTGTATCACATGAGGTACTTCAGCGTACCCGATTCGGGCCTGAATTGGGTGATGGGAAAAGCCTGGCTTTATTTAAAGTTTCATAGAACCATAGGATGGTCAAGGCTGGAAGGGACCTTGAAGATGATCTCGTTCCAACCTCCTGCTGTGGGGAGGGACACCTCTCTCCCACCAGCCCAGGTTGCTCCAAGCCCCGTCCAAACTGGCCTTGGGCACTTCAAGGGATGGGGCATCCACACCCTCCTTGGGCCACCTGAGCCAGTGCCTCACCACTCTCATGTGGAAGAATTTTTTCCTTACATCTAATCTAAATCTCCTCTCTTGCAGTTTCTCCATCAGGAACTCCCTTGGAGCAGCAGGATTACTCGCTCCAGTGAAAGCCGGCCCAGGTGCGAGCACGTTCGAGGGTTACGCTGAGCTCTACAGAAAGGAGAAGGCTGAGAGCCGAATGCAGACAGGCTACCCCACTCTGTGAAAGCCTGGTCCTGGTTTTACCCTGAGGCAGTCTTTTACTGTCACTATGAAAGCACAGGGTAATGTTTATGAGTAAACAGAGAAAGAAACAGAAAGAGAAACAGAAAAACCAGAGATGACGACAATTACATGAAAGACTACTGTCAGCCAGCCAGAGGAACCAACAAGAATGACAAAGCTTATGGCTCATGGCAGACCTTTTCTGTTTCAGTTCTGTTCTTGCTTCTTTCTGGGTATTTAACTCCAAGATCCTTCCTCTCCATTCCAGCTCCAAGTCTCAGCCTAAAATTATCTTCTTGAACGTACGACAGAGGAGACCACAAACACTATACAAAGGAGAAACTCAACTACAAGCTCCTTAGAAATACCTAACTACATTTGTGTGAGACCAAAAAAAGCACCTACCTAATAAAAGGCACCCAGGGAGACACACCTCATGAAGCAAGGGCAAATGCTCTTTCCATCAGTGCTGCAACTAAGCCGACTCGCAACTACCCTACTCAGACTCACGACATTCATTCACTGAGTAAAACCTCGCTTGGCACTTGGTTAGCGTCCCACAAGCCAACTACTCTTCACAGTATCTCAACAACAGACAAGTCCCTGTTATCAGGGCCTCTATGAAAACAACACAGAGCAACTGAGAAACACCTGCCTGCACCAAATCTTTCGGTACAAAGCGATCTGCAAAGCGCAGGGAGGTTGTGTGGGGGAAGAATCAGCTTCAACTTCCCCGGGCTAGCAAGTGAAAAACTGTGTCAAGACCCAGCTGGTTTGATCGTGGCCCTCACTAGCTGGCATCTGCCATGAATTTCTCAGAGCAGGAAGGAGTTTTTCCCAACCACAGCCAGCAATTACAACCCTCCCCTAGAGGAAGGAAGCTGCTGCTCATTTGGGGAAGTAGGGAAACAGGTTACATGAAAGACAGATGACTACGAGAAGAATCAAATTTCGCAGCCTAAGAAACACTCATCTAGAACACTTCAGAAATACTGAACTTGAAACTCGTCTAGAAGATGAGGGAAGAGGATTAATTACCTCAATACTAAGCATGTATTTAGAACACATTACCAGTAACTAAGACCTTCCGGCCCAACCTATAAAGGAAAAAACCCCAATGTCTCACTGCATCGTTTGGCCCAGGAGAAAAATCACAGCAGCTGGTGCCAACAGAGGTTTTAAAGCCAAAAAAACCTTCATGGCCAAGCCTGTCCTATAAAGGAAAGATCAAAACTTCCAAGATTTCTGCTTATTTTAGGAATAACATGGTGGCCAGATGTGCCATCCAAAGCTAACGTCACCATCCGATGAGGTTACTTTACGGACACAGCAAGCAAGTGTCCAGCAAGCAACTTCTAGTTCTCGTGCTCATGGCTCTGACATTGCCCCACTCCGGTCAGCCCAAAGATGCAGAGTTCCCCTCGGAGGCAGGAGTTATCTGGGACATCCTCCGCAGAGCACGTTATCACCACAGCGCTCCCAGCTCCCCCGGCACCGCTCGAGACAGTAAACTGACACCCCTGCACGGCCACGCATACCGGAGTTTCTGCAGCTGTACATCACTGAAACAAGACACCCGACTAATTTTGGTTGGAAGGACAGATAACGACGGGGAGGCCAGCACTCCGAGATTTAACGCCGGTCCTAAGATTCCCTTCCGAGTCTCAGCCAAGCTATTGAGCCTCTAAACGTGATGTTGGCACCAACCCAGTGCTTACAGAGTGCTTTTGAGATATGCTAGAAATGCCAAATGCAGTAATTTACATTTGGAGCTATGAATAGCAGGCACAGCTGAACTCAAGAAACAGAAGCAAAACATCAAGTAATATTCAATGATCTGGGAGAATGGCATTTGAGAAGTATCACCACACCAATATTACTCTCTAAACACAATTTAGTCACACCAGAAGCTCCTTCTGGGTCACACAATTAACTTACAGCCCAATTACCCATTATTCATGTCAGAATTTCAGAGCTGCTCACCTTTTGTACCAA
The DNA here is from genome assembly GCF_000703405.1 of Apaloderma vittatum. Classification (NCBI taxonomy): domain Eukaryota; kingdom Metazoa; phylum Chordata; class Aves; order Trogoniformes; family Trogonidae; genus Apaloderma; species Apaloderma vittatum. The sequence goes on from NW_009694610.1 coordinate 7,976, forward strand.
TCCAGAGCTGGTCTTGCTCAAGTTTAAAGGTCAATCTTACTTTTCCCCCTGACTTGTTGTACATGCCAGACAAGGGCACTGTTGGCAGGCGTTCCTACAAAGAGGCAACACAGTGAGTGACAGCGAAGGACTTCAACGAGCAAAGACACATCCTCTGTACTGCCTAAGGACCATCCATCTTTCCAGTTTTCTTCTAAGACAGGAAAGAATGACTGAAGTGGCAAAGAAAGGTCTCAAACCACAAAAAAAGCTTCTCTCTCCTGATTACAACAAAGTCTCAAGCACTTATTTGCTTACCTGAACACCTTTAACAGAAGGCATCACATCATCAGGTTTTCCTTTATCCAATACTTTTCTGTGTTGCTACAATTTAAAAAAAAAACAAACAAAGAACAAACCCACAGAATTTAGAATTTAGAGAAACACAGCAGAGCTTTTTGCTTTACTTCCAGCTGCATCCATACCCCAACATCACTGAGAGACAGGTAAGGACCACTCAAAGTCATCACACAGGAAATTGTTAATTTCCAAAGTTAACCGAGCACTCGCTACGACAGCCTAAAGAAATCGTATAAATTAATAAAACCTCAACATAATGCAGAGGGTAACATCCCTTCCAGAATAAACACATACATCCACACAAGTCCCACTTTCACATCATACATGCTGAATCACATCGGTGGCTTTTGGCAAGACAGTTTTAAGAGTCAAGTGTTATACCCCGTGAGCAGCAGAAAACCCTCCCACACCTGACGGTGCAACAGACGGCAACAAACCAGCACGGATTAGAGCAGCAGTAACTACAAAAGTCATGCTCACAGCTTGTAAGTTCCTGAGTACCTTTAAACAATCACAGAACTTAGAGTGAATGTGAACCATGATAAATTATAGAAAAACAAGAGCATGTTTCATAAAGGTTGCAGTTCAACAATGTGCTACTTAATTTTTAATTATTTTTTTTTTTGAGCAAGGTACGGGGCTGGTAATGCCCTGAGCTGAAAACCCTTCACCAGCCCCATGACACCGCAGAGCTGCCGCCAAACCAAGGTCACCGACCTGGACTCCACCACCCATTCAGAGGTGGCACTCGGAGAACATCCACGTTCCCTTCAGTGCTGGGACAGCTGAGGGAGCTGCTCTCCTGGTGTTCATTTCAAAAGGCAATTTTTGGAGATCAGATTAATTTTGCTGACAAATAGCAGCTGCTTTTTAGACGCAACTAATTTCGACTGCGTTTTGAGCTAACAACCATGAAATGTTTCTATTATTTACCATTTCTTGTCTGAAATGCTAGGCTGTACCTGGCACCAGCACAAGCGATGTCTCGCAAGGCCCCAGCCTCTGCTGGGCTAAACGCTTTTCTGCTGCTACAACTCCTCTGCTCAGAGCCCTTCTTCTACCGCTCAGCTGTGAGAAAAGAAACCCCGTCCCGCTTTGAGGAGGAACGGGACCCAAGGGCGACCGCGGAGCATTACGAGGGAACCGTGCGGAGCCTACAGCTCCCCCACACCAGGAATTACAGAGGCACCAATAACCTTTTGTCTGCAGAGCGGCTCCTTCTTATTCTCTTCGGCTTTGACCTCCTGTTGAGCAGCTTCTTTGGGTGTATTTACCGCGAGAACGTCGTTGATGGTGGAGCCGACGACCATGATCTTCGCTCCGTTCGTCACTTTGATTTCCCGCAAGGTCTTCTCCTCCGGCAGAAGCCCCTTGAACATCACCTTCTGCATGGCGGGCGGGAGGCCTGGGAGGCGAGA
>NW_009694611.1:0-268 GCF_000703405.1 Apaloderma vittatum
CTTATAGACTAGAGTGACATTCGCTTTCCTCTAGCCCTCAGGCATCTCACCTGTTCCCCATGACTTACCAAAGATGATGGAGGGTGGCCTAGCAATGACTCCCACCAGCTCCCTCAGCACCCACAGGTGCATCCCATCAGGGCCCATGGATTTATGGAGGTTCAAGTGTTCCAACTGATCCCTAATCCAGTCCTCCTAAGCCAGGGCAAACTCGTCCTTTATCTTGCCTTCCTCTGGAGCCTCAAGGGACTGAGGCACCTGAGGGCCG
>NW_009694611.1:531-5675 GCF_000703405.1 Apaloderma vittatum
GCCAGCCCTTCCTTCCACAATTTATATACCCTCCCCTTCTACGTGAGTCTGCCCCGCAGATGCCTGGTTAACCATGCAGGTCTGCTGGATCTCTTTCTTGATTTCCTCCCTGTTGGGATGCACCGATCCTGAGCCTGGAAGAAGTGGTCCTTGAATACTGACCAGCTCTCGGGCCCCTTTACCTTCCAGTTCCCTGTCCCATGGGTCAATTGCTTGAAACCGCCAAAGTTGGCCCTGCTGAAGTCCAGAGTTGTGATCCTGCTTGGTATTCTGTTTCTACCGCACAAGATCCTGAACTCTACCATCTCATGGTCGCTGCAGCCAAGATTGCCCTCAACCTTCACTGCTTCAGTCAGACCTTCCTTGTTGGTGAGCACAAGGTCCAGCAGTGCTCCTCTCCTGGTTGGCTCATTCACTGTTTGCATCAAGAAATTATCATTGATGCACTGGAGTAACCTCCTGGACTGAGGATGGCTGGCTGTGTGGGCCTTCCATTAAATATCTGGGTAGTTGAAATCCCCCATGAGAACCAGGGCCTGTGACTGTGAGGCTGCTATCAGCTGCCCATAAAAGGCCTCATCAACTTCCTCCTCCTGATCAGGTGGTCTATAATAGACACCCATCCCAGTATCCCCTGTGCTAGCCTGCCCCTTAATTCTTACCCACAAACTGTCGACCTTCTCCTCATTCGCCCCTGGAATGATCTCAATACATTCCAGTTGCTTTGTCACATAAAAAGCAATATGGTCTTGGAAAAAATGATTATACTTTATATATGGTCATAAAAAATTTCAGATTAGTATTTTTGGACTGTACATTTCACTTAGATGACTGTAACAAGAAAAAAATAGCTAAAAGAAGAGTTGTGATTTCGATTTCTCATAGTACTTTTAGTGTGGAGTAGGAAAAGTTAAGAATTAAGGGACAACATACATCAAAAATATTGCCAACGGTTATTTCCAAACCAGAAGTTGTACTAAACTTATAGCAGGGAACCGAATAATAAACGCTGTAGTGCGTGGGTGGTGCTAGTTCTGCCATTTATATACAGTAAATACTATTTCAGTTTTGCTTGAGAAAGAATGCTTAGAATTGCAAAATATATGTCATATTATAACCAAGCAGTGAACTTTTGGGAATGGTGCTATATTGCTTGTTGTTTATAGCTAGGGAAACTAATATTAAAGATTACTTTTTTAGGTACAAAAGTTCTAGTCCTTTTAGCCCAAGATGTATTTAAATAGGCAGAAATAATAAAAAAAATGCATGCAGTGAAAAGAAGCTTAAAAAATTATACAGCTTAATTTGAAAATAATTACATCTGTATTGTTGATTTAGGCGACGCCGGGTACCGGAATACACCTGGAAATGCCAGTGGAATTTTTCCTAAATAACTGCCTAAGGGAAGTGCTGGACCATGAATTTAATAGCATCGAAAGAGTTTAACTTTGTGTACAGCTTCTTTTTATTAACAATTGTTACAGAAAATCAGAATTTTTCTTGTACAGAGTCACCTTTAAATAGTTGTTTCAAATGTTTCACAAGACGAGCAGTTGTTCTGTGATTGTGAAAATCTCTGTGTGCTGGTCAAAACAAAATAAAGTAACAACAGAAATTTTTAAAACACTTTTTGTTTAATTACACCAAAATAGTGAGACATGTACAAATACCACATAACATGCATACATGTATACAGTGTCTCAAAAATTTAGTCAATTAAGAACAAAATATTCTTTTACAGAGTGGCCGCCCCTCTCCTTTTTCTCAGTCACAGTGGACGCCCTCATGAGGACGAACATTTGTAACTGAACAGAAGCTTCAAACTTTGCTAACTTCATTTCAGTCTGGTCTTTGCTGTGAAAATGATCAAGAACCTCATCTGCTACCTAAGAAAGGTGAGGGAAAACATTCCAGGGAACAGAGCAAACAAAGACATTTAAATATATGCTTTTTATGGCATAGTGAGTGCCAGATACTCTCCAAAATTCTTCCTGTGGTATTGATCCAGTCATTTTTTTCTGTCTCGGACAAGCCAACGGTTTATTGCCTGTAGGAGTCTATGAAAGTTACCCAAATGCTGCAATGATTAATTGATAATGGAGGGAGAAAGGACTCTATAATACGAAAGAAAGAAGAAAAACTTACATGTTTAATTTCCAGCTTTACTAACAGTCACATAGAAGTAAACATACAATGGATATTTCTTGTCTGATCTAATACCAGGCAAGATTGCTACTGCTATTTTGATTGCCTTTAATAAAAAGATTTATTTTTAATCTGGTGATTTTTTTTCCCCCACTACTATTTGTTCAGATTATGACCTTAGTTCAGTTCAGTTTCCATGAAAGTTTTGCATGACAGTGTTTAAAACTACTTATTGACAGACACTCCTTACCGATACAAGATAGGCTTATTTACTCAAGGCACAGAGACAATGCCAATTGACTACAAGAATATATTTACAAAAAGCATGTGTCCTACTATATCTGTGTTGCTAATTACATTAGTTTATCTAAAACTTTCTAAGACTCTTAGAAACTTTCTGCTGTTCTGTAATGAACAATATGGTGTCTCTCGTTATGGAGGTTTTCTCTATTTGAGTCTAAAATTTCCTTAATTTTAGTAAATATGATTTCTAGAATTCTTAACTTTTTTATTTATTTTGAAAATGGATAAAAACAGTGGATTTGAGACAGCCTAGTATGCCTATGTGCATTTTGGATGCAGGTGCAAGTAGATTCAATAGCTTCAGCCAAAATCCATTCTAAGTCATGAATGTTGACAGAATTAGACATTCTTCCCCCAGCAGGAGTAAAAAGAGTAGCTCTTCTGTATGCAGCACTTGTCCCAGGTAAAACCGGTTTTACAATCCTAATTCTGTGAGTCACTGAGCAACATGACTCACCCAGTCTCACCAAACAGTGCCTTGAATTCCAGCTCAGTGCTTTGCTCACCAGGTAACTGAACAGAACTACAGCTATTCTGAAATCTTTTGTTCCTCTTCTTAAGAGTCTCTCCTAAGCACATTATATAAGTATGATCAAACTTCTCACTGATACCAGAGCTGTGACTATATATGAGTGTATATATAGTTCTGCCATGTGGAGCTGTATGCATGAGGTCTCTTATTCAGTCTTGCCATACCTATGGCTTTTTGTCTCTGAATGGAGGTGAAGAGGGTATGCACCATTCTTCTGGAAACAAAACATATTTGTTATTCTGAAGGTGCTTAGGGTTTAACTTATGTACACAGTGAACTCACAGGCTCCTTTACTTTTAATAGTGCAGGATAAATGTCTTAGGGAGGAGAAAAAAATTTAAATGTGGTGATATGATCTGTAAGTGGAACAATTTCATAAAATTTTTTAAAGAGGCCAAAGTTAGATCCACCGATTACATTTTTGATTCCTTTTAACTGGCCAAACTGCTTGCACTTCAAGTGAAATTTACTTTTCATTTGTATTAAAAATTGTTTTTATATAGTGGCACTATAAGACAAAGAAATCTCCTGAAGTGCAGAAGAAATTCTACTCTGAATACTTTATATCACCTGGCATTTAAAGATATGAATATGTGGGACATTTCTTGAAATCCTATGCATAATTTTGTAGCTAAATCCTGGCATATATTATTCAGTCTAACCCAGATCTTTGTGTAGTTTCCTTTCTATTTTGTATTTTTGCTTCTGAGGATATGGGTGACAGGGAATGATGTAAAACAGTAAAACAGAAAGCTAGTAAGTAAATGTAGGCAACAAAATGACCTGAAATAATGGTCTCCTTAGAGGTTTGTTTCATGTAAATAGGCTCAACTCAAGTAAAGATGAGAAGGTTTTCATAAGCCAAATACATTCAATCTTTTATATGTCCTGTGCATTCACAACACCACTTGTAATGACTTTTAGGGCAAAGCCTTCAGAGTACATTTAAACCCCATTAAACCCCACATGAGATTTAAGTAAGTGCCAGAGTGCTTTTTAAATCAAGGATAGTCTTCTCCTAGCCTGTTTGTAGGACAGTTTTTATAGAAATACATTTACTATTTGTGTTCATGTCCCACCTCTAAATTTAAATCCATCACGGGTGCTGTTTTACATAAAAAAAACCCTCAAGCATTTACCCCACCCATAGAAGCCATATGTGAGCAAATGACAACAGATAAAGAGCTAAGCTTGAGTGTTCATTTTGTGCAGTGTCCGCTGTGATGCTTCAGGGATGTTCCTTTGCCCTTCGCCCCAAGGTCTCAGTGCTAATACACTGTCCTACAAGATTGCACTGAGGTAAGTCACTCAGGCTGCAGATCGCCTGCTTGTCTGTAATTATCAGGAAGGCAAGTGAGAGATGTGTGTCATCCATACTTCAAGGATACAGACACTAGAAGGCTCAGGCTGTTCCTGCCATGCTCCCATTCAAAACCTGTCAATCACCAGCCTGGCTTTTACAGACCTAGTTTAGATCAAGTAGAAAACATGGAAACACTCACTCTGGCAAACATTAGGCTTACTGGCCTGAAAAAAGAACTGGGTTTATTTTTCCTTTTTGTGGGAGATGAGGGAGCAATGTCTCCCTACTTGGATGGGATTTCCTTTGGTTGCTTTCTCCAGTGTTCTTAGCATCTGAGTGAGTCTCGAGTTGTAGGACAATATCCTAGGTTGACATTTGGCTTTTATGAATGAAGTTCTAGTTAGGATCAAATGCTGTTAGCCAAGCAGCACAATTATTCTGGAGAAGCTTTAGGGAAGGTCATATCTGGAGAGTTTTTCATGACTTCTTCAGTCTTTCACTGGTTCTCTGCTTCATGAACTAGCTATCTGAAACCCAGCATCTTCAACAGAAATAATTTTCAGAATTTGTCTCTGGGCAGTGCTGTGAGTGTTTTCTAAATTTCTAACTGGAAATAGCCTCACTGAGTACAATGAGTAAGAGCTTCTACCATCTGAGTTGATAATCATAAATGTTCCTTTAGCAGGAAAAAACTGTACATCAGTTGTGCCTGGTGTCCCGCGTTGACATTGTCTCCCAAACACACATATGCTCCCTTCTGCAGCACACACAGTCATGAGAGTGGTTTCCTCCTACCCATCGCAGTTAGTCTGTGTCTCCTCCCAGCCAACTTGGGGCTCCCTTACTGAGCTAGTTCCTGCT
>NW_009694611.1:5706-21752 GCF_000703405.1 Apaloderma vittatum
TCACTACAGAATCATAGAATCATAGAATGATTTGTATTGGAAGAGACCTTAAAGATCATCTGGTTTCAACCCTCCTGCCTTGGGCAGGGACACCTCTCACTAGACCAGGTTCTTCAAAGTCCCATCCATCCTGGCCTTGAACACTTCCAGGGAGGGGTCATTCACAGCTTCTATGGGCAACCTGTTCGAGTGTTTCAGCATCATCAGAGTAAAGATTTTTTCCTTAGTATCTAATCTCAGTTTCCCCTCTTGGAGTTTGAAAATTTTACCCCGCATCCTGTCACTACACTCTCGGATCAAGAGTGCCTCCCTTTCTTTCCTGAAGATCCCCTTTAAGTACTGGAAGGCCGCTCTAACGTCTTAGAAGATACTCCTCTTCTGCAGGCTCAACAACCCTAATTCTCTTCAGTCTGTCCTCATAGAGAATGTTCTTCGGGCCCCTGATAGTCATTATATCCCTCCTCTGAACCTGCTCCACATGTCCATGTCCTGTCTGCATTAGGGACCCCAGAGCTGAACCCAGTAATGCAGGTGGGGTCTCACAAGAGCAGAGTAGGGGGGCAGAATCACCTCCCTTGACCTGCTGGGCACGTTCCTTTTTATGCAGCCCAGGATGATGTTGGCTTTCTGGGCTGCAAATGCACGCTGCTGGCTGATACTCAGTTTTTCATCTACTAACACCCCCAAGTCCCTTTCTGCAGGGCTGCTCTCAATCCACTTATCACCCAGCCTGTCTTTGTGCCTGGGATTGCCCTAAAAGACATAATGAAGATTCATAAAGTCATGTTCTGTCTAAAATCATGTTCCATCTAAAATACCAGAGGGGCAGAATTTTCTTCTAAGTATAGGTCTTAAAGATGCAGTTTTAAATTCTTCCATAAACTGGTAAGTCTAGAGAAACAGCCTTTTATGCTCTCCTTTTTGAAGATGTTTTAGCTCTGTCTGAACTGCATTGTCTTGTTCAGTGATAGCAATTGAGTTGTTGTCTCTTGTAAGATAATGCTATGTTTGCTCAATTTCATCTTGTGTGGCTGATCCAGTCTTATAAAAAACGTAATTTGGCCTTCTGGGCTAATTTACAATTGGAGAAACAGATCTTCTCAGGTAAGAGCTATTTTCCTTTGCTGTTGCTGCTACTACTGCTAAATTGTTTTCCTCAGCACTGCACGCCCAAAGGTGTCTGTCGATCTTAAATTCAACCAAATACAGCGAAATAACCTCATCAATATCTTGTAAGCTTTGAGTGTGAAGTAAGCCGAAAGACTATAGGTCTCTGTGGAGATGCAATTAATGAGATTCAGGATGGGTGGGAGAGGAAAGGAAAAAGAGGAAGGACATGGACTCTGGTGGTATCACAAGGAGTATAGGTCCCAGAAGGTGCACTCAATGGAAACCTCCATCACTCTGACGGCCCTTGCCCTCCCCTCCCCCATGTTTCAAATCCACAACGGATTTTCATCAGAATGGCAGCGAGCACTTGCAGTCAAATAAAAGATAGTCTTCTCTCACATTTGGACTAAGACATTAGAGACAGGACTTCACCTCCCTCCAGGCCGTGTGCCACTCTGCAAGTCAATACAAATTCAGCCTCAGACTTTGTCTGTAAAAGACACATAGTCTCTCATTCAGGGAACGAGTTCAGCTGAGATTTGCTGATTTATGGATGGCAGAAAACAGTGATTATCTGGCCGTAAGAGCATCAGTGTTGTGCCCCACTGAGGAAGGGATGTCCTGTCATCACTGCTGTAGCAGAGACACGTTATCAAGCACTTGAAGAGAGAACTGAAAATAAGCGCTTTCTTTTTTCATTTGTATTTCTGTCTATTCTTGACACTTCTCAAAGGGTCTGTGAACAAAGCACTATAATTCCTTCATTATTTATCATGTTTTCTTGAGTAATAAGAATACAAACTGTAGAACCTCTCTGAGTGTACATCTTGAAGTGACTACATTTTGAGGTCGTGCTACTTCACTGTGCTATATTTCAATGTAAGTGTCATCTATCACAAACAGGAAAGTAATTTGCTTTAAAAATAATTAAAATAATAGAATTGAAATTAAAATGAAAGCTACAGGCTTTCCCTTTCAAGCTTCTAGCTTGTGCCTCTTCCAAAATCATTAATTAAAGCAAAATATTCCAGTAAGTGTATCAGGAGTTTCAAAATATTACAAAATCTTACCTTTATTTGAGCTGTAATGTTAAAGCAAATTAAGGAAAAGGTAGCAGTTTTTATTCAGTATTTTTGATTTGCTTTTCTCTGTGATTATTCCTCAATATATAATATAAAAATGTGTCATTCCTAATTAACTTCTACGGTTAAATAATGCTTAACTGTTACATTCTTCACAATAACTGGGAGAGCAAACCTCTTTCACTGGCATTTTCCCTGTCAAAAGACTTTTGAATTTACTGAGGCTGTTTATTATTCCTGTTTTCATTTAACTGATTTGCAATTCGCAAATTTTCACCAAGCAAACCAAAACCACACAACCAAAAAAAAAAATCTTCCCACCCAGCCTGTCAGCAAACATGGTGTGAAGATACTATCCTCATCTCAAGCTGCTTGGCACTTCATGGATAGGAAAACTAATTCATAAATTAATATTGGGCATGTGGCACCTGAGACCTCTCTTGTGGAGAAGCAGCGTGTACGTTGCTTCTTCTGGGGAGTGTTTAAGAGGCATTTGGACAACGCCCTTGATAATTTACTGTGACTTTCAGTCAGCCCTGTAGTGGTCAGGCAGTTGGAATAGATGATCATGGTAGGTCTCTCCCTTCTTTCTTCTTCTTTCTTCTTTCTTCTTCTTTCTTCTTTCTTCTTTCTTCTTTCTTCTTTCTTCTTTCTTCTTTCTTCTCCTCTATTCTCTCTTCTATCCTCTCCTCTCTCTTCTCCTTTCTCCTCTCCTCACCTCTCCCTCTCCTCCCCCTCTCTTTTTTCTCTTCTACGGACCCATCCCAAGCAGTCAGGCTGCATCTCTTTGTCTGAACAGAAGAATAGAGGAAAATAATATATAAATTTTATGGCTCTCTGTTACCTCAGTACAAGGCTGAGTATGACAGAAGCATATTCTTTTACCCACCTCTGTAGACAAGACACAAAACACCAGGGAAGATCAAGGCCTCATTTGCATTGTAGCAGTCTTCAGGGAAGAAAAGTGCAATTCCTCTGCATAGATCTGCCTGGCAGGTAGAAATGTGGTGTGGCAGAAGCCATGTTTGGCTGAAGGTGGTCAATGTGGTCCTCATCTCCGTCCTTGTACTTCTGTCCCTATGCTTGGAGTCTAGGACTCAGGAGAAGGCTACAAATGGGTTGGTGCAAGCCTCTTGGCAAGCGTAAGTGGGACAGCCCAGCAGCAGCAGCTGAATACCTTCAAAGCACAAGGACATCCTCTTCACTGACCTTTGGTGGGTCAGAGGCTCCTACTTCCCATAATGGGGTGGTACATCACCTGTGAAACTGTTTTGGAGTGAGCAACACGGGACTGTTGGCAGAACTTGGCAGTCAGTGGAAAGGGTGGCAGATCAGCATTCTTAAGGCTCAGTAAGGAACAATAAACCCCTAAATAAGGCTTGAACCAACATTTTTTGCTCTTTGGAGGTTCTTTAGTGATACTGCTGTGGTGTTTTTTGTGGTGTATCCTAGGTTCTTGCTACTTCTGTCTTCCTTATGAGGGCACTTACATGGGCAAAACACCTACTGAGGAAATGAATCAGCGTTGCACGGTTTGGCTTGATTTATTTCAGGCAGTTAAACATGGGCACATGAGACTTTTTTCAAATTTCGTATTCCATACGGTGTAAAGAACCTTGTCTGAGGGTGCTTTGTGCAGATCACCTGAATCTTTTATAGCTGCTATTTGCATATTTATCTAAAACCCCCTGAATATCAGTATGGCATTCTTCTAACTTCATCAAGCAAATACAAATATAATGAGGGAGGGGCATCAACTTCTTGCAAGGACTAGTGAATTTCCTCATGCAAAAACACACACAAATCAGAGGTTTTTATTAGTTAATATTAATTTATAGCGGAATACTTCTAGGGTAATATGTACCCATGCTATATTCCTGTTATATGAAAAACAGATTTTTTTTAAAATGTAATTTGATATCTATGTACTTAAAGACTATGCAAATGCTCTTACTGAAATCACATAAAGTGTTAATAAGCCATATTTGTAACCTTACGCTTTGATCCAAAAATCTGTTTAGTATTACAGAGATTTGGATCTATTTCAGTCTTTTATAACATAATTGGAATTGATTTTTATATTTAAATGTGTAATCCATAACAGAAATGTCACCACTTTTAATAGCATATATAAATACACATATAAATATTCAAAAATAAATATAAAAAAATAAAAATATCCTAGTAGGAATGCAGACCTGTTATATGGCAGGAGCATCTCCAGTAATAATATTTTTTCAGCTAGTTCATATTACAGTTTGTTCTGTTTCCACAGATTTGGTAACATGTACTTAACAAATAAAGAGTTAAAAGAGTTTACGTCACTGCATCTGAAATCTGAAGTAGAAAGTAATGAACATAATCCATTCTGCTAATAAGATTCGTGAGTTACCACTCAGTATAAATCAAAGTCAGTAAAACTTAAGAGATAGTAAAAATAAGAAAACAAACTGAAATTACATCCAACATTTAGCAGAGTAGTTGATACTAGAATTATATTTTGGATGAAAACTGCAGGGGCAGATTAATATTTTCAGAATGTTGATGTAATTAGATTTGACATATTTGGAACAATGTTTCAAAAAGTTTTACTTATTTTCTTTTTTATTTCCTTTTAAAATTATTTAAATGCACTGTTAATGTAAAAATTGCAACTATTTTTTACATACTTTCAGTTCGTCCACATATTTTCTCCTCACATTTGCACTTCTCAGCATTTCATCTTCTTGAGGAATAGTCTTATTTACAACAAAGCCCAATTTTGAAACTTTGAAATCCATTGTAAAATGGTATTTTGATCCTCTGCAGAGCCTTAGTCTGTCCTTAGGTAATGACCTCAAATTAAAAGTTTTTTTCAGTATTTCAGAATGCAGATTTCATCCTGTTTTTTGACAGCACATTGTGTAACAGTCTGTAAATTGTAACAGTTGATTAGCACATTCATACGTATATGATAAAAAAGATCTAGTATAATTTGATATATGAATTATTGACATAAAACATGTTAAATATGGAAGTCTGTGGAGAAGAAAAGGCCCAAATATTAAATTCATACTAACTATTAGAAGTTCTGTTCGTTTTGGACTGCCTTTCTGGGCTACCGCTTCTGGCATGGTCTTTACCTGTTATTGAATCTTCCTGCAGAATTACCTTGTGCTACATAATAGAAAAGATAAACAGAATAGTGAGGGACAAACAGAATGTGTGTTGCACAAAATTTGGTTAAGTTTCCAAAGAAATGCCATGTCCAGGGCTCTGTGCCTCTGAGTTGAAGATTTTCTGTACTGAGAGAACAAAAGAGAGGAGAAGGTAAGTACACCGGTAGCCTGTTCATGTTAGCTTTATTTTCCTGAACGTTTCTTTGGGTTGTTTCTGTGCTGGGAAAGAGAGTGTAGATCACCTAGTACAATTTAATTGTTATACTGTCTATCTGCTTTGAGCAGGGTTAGATTAAATGGTTCGTGGAGCTCTGTCTGCAGCAGTCTTCCCTGCCTGGAGCTACACCAAAGTGGAGCTGCACCAAGTAGCTCTACTGGGAAATATAAGAACAAATTGTCTAATGAAAATTTAACTTTTAAATGATATGAAGAAGAAGGAAAAGAAATATCAAGATGGGAGTTTATTTTTGTTGGTAGATTTGACAACATGCTGTCTCAGCTACAGTCTCCACAAGCTGGAATCGCGTTGATAACCATCCCTTATTTTTACTATTTCTGTTCAAGCTCAGCAGGTTCCTGCACCACACCATAAGGAGCTCCATATTCACATCACAGGCTGGAGCTCCATGTTTAATTCACCGACAGAAAATAAATCCAGGAGCAGACGTAACTCTGGTAAAAACACAGAGGGAGGAAGATGTGTGTCTACACACTGTTCACATGATGTGTACCTGTAGTACATCGGTACTAACACAATCGCTGGGGAAGGGCTGCACATCCATGTGCTGCCATTCACGCCACTCGGCACAGGGGCACTAGGTGCTTCCAGGTATTAAAGAAGGACTAAACCCACCCAAAGCCCATCTATACTGCATTTAGGTGACACCTTCTGAGCATATCCAAGGGGCAGGCTTAGGTTCTGTTTTCATGTATCAACACAGTGCACTGTTTTCATTCAGAAAGGCTACAGGCACTGTAATTTATTTTAAGTGATAATTGCTGGGTTTCTTTTCTTCCATACAAAGGAAATCATCAAAGCAGAGATTATTACTCCAACTTTAATTAGATATTTCCACACCCTCTAGCTTTCAGGTTACTGTTTTTCCACAGTAACTTTGTCAACCTCTGTTGCTCTCCTGTCTTCACAGTAGTACTAAGAACTACTACAGCAGCCTCTTAAAAAAATACTAATCTAAACTAATACTAGTTGCTACTAGCAGTTTATACTCCCAGTTCTATGTGAAAAACCTTGGAATTTTTTGTCAAATTTAGGTGTTTTGTTTAGAGTGAAAATTATGTAAGTTAAACACCACTTTATATATGTGGAAAATAATTTCTTTCTCAAAAATTTTTTTTTATAAGATATTTCTGCAAGCAGAAATATGTTCATGCTCACAGCAGTGGAAGATGATGCAATAATTCAGCTGATAACCAGTAGAGCTCATCTGAATTTGATCAAACCAGAAGAATAAACACACCTCAAAAGGTCATGCTAAAAAAAAAAAAGCTTGATTGGAGAAAATTTATGAGCAGTATAATCTGTTTTACATTAGCTAACACACAGGCCTAAGTAGAAAAAAAAAAAAACTCAGACAAATAACTGGACTCATACCTTTCTCTAGAAAGAAATATCATAAAAGATGGTTCTACAATTTACTAAAAAAATCTCATCTATGTGTATTATTTGCTTTAGATAATTCTGATGGGACTTAAAAAAATGAGGATGTTTTCTCAGGTCTGACCTGAGACAAAACAAAATAAAGCTGAAAAGAAAAGACACTCATTTCCAATGCCTCTGTGTTCCTCTTTCAGAGCACTTCTTGAATCAACATCTTCCACACCTTATTTAATAGATACTGCAGCAAAGAAGAAACACCGTTTGATTCCCACCTTTTAAGACAAAAGTTTACAATCATTAATTTAAAGCAAAAATTAATTAATTAAAAGTAAGAATTGCACCAAAGAGCAGCTATTGGAACTGTATGTAATGGTAGCACATTGGGGTTCAGTGTTCATATATTTTGACTACTTACAGAGAAATTTCCTGATCATTTAGTAATCAATTTAGTAATCATTTCAGCCTTGTGTCCTGTTACATTTAGTACTTAAGGTGGTGCCAGTAACAGTCAGTCAGTGTTTTTGGTTTAAGATCCTATTTTCAAGACTGCCTTCAGTAATGTTCATTTGGAGGGGATGTGCTACAGCCACTCAGTGAGTAAATGTCACCGATCCATTAAAAAAAAAGTAAGTAAAAAAAGCATACCATTTTCTTAAATATAATCTCTACTGCAGATGAGAAGTTAAGAATTTTGACATGATCCAAAAAGAGAGAAGAAAACCTTTAATTAATTCGAAGCCTTCAGTCATTCCACAGACTTCTTGCTTAACTTTGGAGACATGGCTTTTAAAATATTTTCTTTGCATATTTATGTCATTTAGCTGGATGAGAAAGGCCATACTCACCAGAAAACACAGCTATACTTGTAAAAATACTATGGCAACGGAGAAGTGCTTTTGTTGGCATGGATTATGTCATTTGGAGAGGTACTGGGATTATTTCGGATGAAGTATCCTCTGAAATGTGAGATTTATCCCACATTCTTCGTGTAGTGTGTTTCTGTCCAGGGTGCAGCCTTCTAAGGGAACTTACTGATGGCTCTGGTGCTCTCCTCCTAACCCATTGTCTTCTTCCTTCCCGATAGTGAAGGTTTTCTTTCTCCATACTTTCTCTGGTCTGCAGTGGATTGCACCCTTTTCCTGCCAGCTTTCTGCAGCCGGTTTTCCAGTGTGCTGGCTTCTGAGCTTCCCAAGCCACTGTACTGGAGCACCTGCTTCCCTCTCTGCAGGTATCCTGGATCTCTCTGTGACCCTTTGCATCCCTCAGTTAGTGACAGCTTCCCATATGAGCACATTCCCTTTGTTTCAGTTTGGACTCATTGTGATCATTGCCTGATCACAATCCATTACTGTAAACTGTCTGCTCAGCAGAAATACATCACAAAATCAAAGGTACTCTTGCCTCCTGATTTAACAGAGGTAGATGCTTCTCACAATGTGCTTGTCTTTGTGGAAGAGCTTTCTATGCTTAAAAACAAACAGGAAATATGCAGTGGATTAAGTAATAAGCAAGCGTTTTCTCAAATTATTTTGAGGGTGCACGTCATCTGGTTGACCAGGATCTTTTTTTGGAACCATGAGGAAGAAACTGGTATGTTAGAGATTTTGAGGTTCTCTTACATGGCAGCTACACTTTGTGTACATACTACAAGGGTAG
The DNA here is from genome assembly GCF_000703405.1 of Apaloderma vittatum. Classification (NCBI taxonomy): domain Eukaryota; kingdom Metazoa; phylum Chordata; class Aves; order Trogoniformes; family Trogonidae; genus Apaloderma; species Apaloderma vittatum. The sequence goes on from NW_009694611.1 coordinate 14,331, forward strand.
TTGTTTCTAAACATTGGGTTTTGGTAGTTTCCTATGTGGCCTTAGTGTCTCTTTAAGGTTGTTGTGTGGGAATGAAATGTTTAGTGCTAAAGGATCAGATCCAAAAATAGAAAAGAAATAGTTCTGAACATAAGCAACCATCTGAAGTACAAAGCCTAATGATGAATATTATTATTAAAAATAGGACATGGTGGTAGAAATGCTACTGAAGTATCCATTTCCAGTGACAGCTTATTTGTTCTGTCTCCAGTAAGATAAGTGTCCTGGAGAAACTCTATGGAAAGATGCAAAATTGGAGGTAGTAAATTAAAGTTTCCCACCACCAGGTTTTAAAAGCTGTCATACACACTCCATTACAGCAGAACGTCTGGAGAATCCTTCTGTCTAGTCTCATGACCAAATTATTTCAAAAAATAAAAGTAAAATCTGCAGAAGCTAACATCTCCGGGAATTTGCTCTTTCAAAACTATGCCAGCTGAACACCCTATTAATAAATGTATGGGGGTTTTAATCCACTTAATTATTTACAACCAGTGTTGTGGCTTGAAGGTGGCTCTTCCAAAATAATATGTAAGAATACTTGTGATGACGTTTCAGCCCATGTGTCCTCTTTCTGGAGGGGTGGTATGTGGGGCAAATGTTAATGTTTTAGTTCACAAGGTGAAAGGTCATGGAATGTTTTGAGTCTTGATTTAGGCTCAGGAACAAGCCCTAAGGCTGCTTGGGAAGAATATTCTCAGCTGAGAAGCAAAACATTCCATGGTCCATAACCAACTCAAATGTCAACATCGGAGCTTCACACAGTGGCATGAATGAAGGATTTAAAATCCAGGAATTCTACCATTTTAGCTCTGAGTTCTCCAGTGTGCCTGGCATTGTCATGTGGTAACTCCGTTAATGTTAAGCTACATTTTGTACCAAGGACATTGTGTTCACTTAACACGAAAAGGAAAAATAAGGTTTTGCAAGGGACATCATTCCTTTTATATAGCAAGTATGTAAATGTTTTGGGTCAAAGAAGCTGATATAAATTTAAATTGTGATAAATGAAAATTAAAACTGATAAAATCTGTCAAACTTCAGAGTAACTACATTCTGAGGGAAATGAGAAGTGATGAAATATCATGAAAAGAAAAAAAATCCTGAAATAAAGCAGAACTATTTCACAGCACACATAAAATAACTCCTTCTCTGTAGCTCGTAAACAACACTAATGCCCATTGCCTGTTATTCACTTATTGGCAAATAACTGGCATTATGCCTGTGCTTCAAGTCAAGCACATCACTACTGCAGCAGCGTGGGCACCTGTTGCTCCTCTGCTTGTAATTCCTACAGAAACTGGAATAGACTGCCTAAGGAGGTGATTGAGTCACCATCCCTGGATGTGTTCAAGTGTCATTTAGATGTAGTGTTGGGTGATATGGTTTAGGGGTGAACTTGTAGTGTAGGGTTGATGGTTGGACTCAATGATCCCAAGGGTCTTTTCCAACCTGAATTGTTCTATGATTCTATGATTCTACATTAAAACATGAATTGATCTAAGATGTATTTTAGTTAAGGTTTAAGTTACAAATAATCAAGTGTTAAAATTAGGCATGTAATTTTTTTTTTACAGATATAATTGTTGAAATTGTTATAAAGGTTCATATTAATTTCACTACACAAAACAACTCTAAATATATAAACGAGTACTTCAGATCTAAATAATCATCTATCCCAAACACATTTTAATATATTATTAAGCTTTCTCTTGGTGCCTTTCATAACTCTTTTGTGCCTCACGTGAAAAGATTTTGTGGGCTAAATAGATTTTCTAAGTGACATACTAAGAGTCTGCCTACTTCATTTAGACATATCTAAATCTAAGAAAATCAATGTCAGCCTCCCTTGTAGTCCCCAAAATCTCCAAGAGGAGTTAATCTGCTCCTAAAGGAGGTGTGTAGGACATGCAGGAGGAATCTCCCTCTCTAGCAACCTGTTTCAGTACAGTGACTGTAAAGGAGGATTCCCCTTAGTTAATCAACTAAATTCAACTAAGCCTACTGTAGACAACTAAATTTAGACAACTAAACTTAGGTGGGAGGAATTCCTTCACAACAGTTTACATGCCAGTTAGAAATGATGATCTCACTGTCGTGGGCAAAGATGAAACCTGCTGCTTGCCTTGGTGAGAGTGAAGGCAGAGTAGCAGGACATGGGGACGCTTTCACAACTGCCCCATCCTGTGTCTGTTTTGAGATGCTGCTGGAGACAGGCTTTAGTCACTCCAGTGTGTTCCTCATGCAATTCATTTTAAAAATGATTGATAGTAATTTTATTGTCACCTTGTCATGATTAGATGCTTTTCTTTGCCTGCATCCTCTCAGTCAGAGTGACGTAACTTGTTATCCTCTCAAACTGCACAGCCTTGGGTACACTTGCAGCGTGAATTAGTGGCCAGGGATCCAGAAATCCACAAAAACCCCTCAGTTCTTTTTTCCAAGTATGTTCCTGTCATATTATGTGATACTGGTCATTTATAGCTCTGTTTCCTTCTTCATACATCATCTGTAACATTCCAGAGTAACTTTTGCAATAATTACCATGATGGCTTTGCATTTCAGGTATTAGCTTCTAGGTATTCCAGTAAGAAAAATTATCTATTAATATAAGTAATTATTAATATAAGTTATTTTTCAACTAGACCACTGTGGAAGGTGTAGTTCAGAACATCTTGGTTTAGCTACATAAAGATATATTTGATCCATGTGATCCCTGTAAATTAAAATACTGCCATGTCTACCGAGGCAAACATTAAAAAAGAACAAAGCTCTCTCATATGAAGAGCTTTTTTTAGATTCCTTTTGGTGATAATCAGAAATAGTATCACAATACAATGTAGCTCCATTTAGGCATTTGTAGGTGGTGTGTGGAGAACATTATCTTGTGAAAAAGAGTATACAAAGCATCTTTATTCAGACTCAACCTAGTGGTAACAGCTAAGCAGATTTGCTTCTAAAAAGACCACATGGTAATTAATTCAGAAACTCTTACAGTTTTCTAGATGACAGAATTAGTTCTGACCTGCAAATGAACATAAGCGGGTTCGATTCCTGCTCGGTCCCCATGTGTTGCCTGGTCTAGTCGAGAGGTGGCATCCCTGCCCAAAACAGGGAGGTTGGACTAGATAATCTCTAAGGTCCCTTCCAGCCTAGGCCATTCTATGATTCTATGATTCTATGATAAGCAATTGGAAATTCCTCAATTGTTGTTCCTAGGAGAATTTTCCAAAAATATTTTAAAGCATAAAATAGTTTTGCCCTATCATCTGCACAATATTTAATAACCAAGGTTGATATGCAGAATTTCTGAAGACTAGTTGAAAAAGCCAGTGAATCCTTCATAGTGTTCTGTCCTTATTGGTCCATTATATATAACTGTTTTACAAAATAATACTTAAAAAAAGCCAGCTGCAGTTTTCAGTCACAAAGGAAAATAATAAGTCGAAGTAGCTAGAGATAAATTGCTCTTGACTTGTTCTGGAAGTCAGTACAAATAGCGAGTACAGTTTAAGAACTCTAAAACTCTGTAGTGCCATCCAAAATGGAGTGACTTTTCCTTGTTTAATGATTATATTCTGCTTACTTGATCTGTACTGTAGAATGTATAGAAAGCATAAATTCAAATTGTTTCCAATGCATGTTCAGAATCAGGTTTACACACTGTCAGAGCAAAATTTTGCTGTAGATAGTTATGAATGAAGAGTTTATAGGGCAAAAAAAATAATTTTCAGTTCACTTTACCTATTTGTAGATCATGTCATAAATTTTCAGTTCATTTTACCTATTTGGAGACCATGTCATAAATTTGAACGTGTTCTGTCTACAGTCCTACTATAATTCTAACATCAATCTTGGTAAACGGAATGTCTTGAAATCCTCTCTTCCCTGAAGATTTCCATTATAACACCTGACCTTTTAGTACTAGCCAGTCCCGAATGCAGAACTGAACACTGACTCTTCCAGCCAAGTGCTAACTAGTCTTGGGCATCACACTCTTGTCCCTTCTGCCTAGTTCAGTCGATTTTTAAACTCTTTGTCAGAGCTGTACCTTTTGAGCTGGTAAGGTGATAATGCCTCTCCTGCACGTCCTTCAATGTATATGCTCTCCTTGGCTATACCTTTTAAAATGCTGTCACTTTGAGGATTTAAGCATTTCAAAACATAAAGAACCTATTAATGCACTGAAGATCATGTTGTTACATAAGTTTTTTACAATAAGGGTAGTGAAACTCTGGAACCGATTGCCCAGAGAGGTGGTGGTGGCCCCATTCCTAGAGACATTCAAGGTCAGACTGGATGGGGCTCTGAGCAACCTGATTCAGTTAAAGATGATCCTGCTCACTGCAGGAGGATTGGAGTAGATGTCCTTTAAAGCTCCCTTCTAACCCAAGGCATTTTATGATTCTATGAAGTGATTCTGTGTAGGTACCTGAACCCCTCCTTTGATCAAGCCAAGGGCTTCTTAAAATAATAACAAACCCCATGCACCAGCCACCAGAATCCATGAAAATATCTATAATACTTTCAAGTACCAGTATGCCAGGGGAACTTTCTTAGGTATTTAACTATCGGAGCAGTTTACACCAGTGCTAGAGTTTCAGCTTTGAAAACAATAGGTTCAGTTATTGTAGTTGCAGCTACATTAGTCTGGTATCATATCAACAGAGTATCCTCTAAATGAATCTCCTGATTTTCCTCTTCCTACCATGCTTGCTTTGGCACTTCAGAGCAGCCTGGAGTATGTGGACTAGATTTTTCCCCAGGACACAAAGCCAGAGCATGCACTCCAGGAGCATGCCTACCACACTCCAGCTGCTAGCACTCAGCTTGCAGGAGCAGGATAGAGCTCATCTGATGTAAATCTCCTGAAATACAGGTCTCTCAGCAATTTTTGTGTCCCTCTAGAGGTCTGCTCCTATTGCATTGCATTATTTGCCAAGGCAGATGCACTCTGAGGGTGTCTGTACCTCTAGGAATCACAGCAAGAAAAAATAATACTCAGGCTTCAGTGCACTATTGTGACCCACTGACAGCTTGCAGATGCTTTTAAGGAGCATAAGACTCAATAAGTGAACTAGTGCCTTCCTAATGCCTTCGTTATGTCACATGCAGACCTTCAGTAGCAGGTGGTTTTCCAAATATACCCAAGACAGTGGGGCTCTTTTCATGGCAGGCACAGGTACACCTGCTCTTGCTTCCTCTTTGATGATTGCTCTTGATCAGGCTTGCTTCGCACAGTTAAAAGCAATGTTGCAATGTTTAGCTGTTTCAGCAGTCACTCAGCTACTGTCATCAAATCAGAGTAGACCTGTAGAGTAGAAGTAGAGCTGGTCACGAGCCAGGCTGATTCTTCACGTCTGCCTTCTCACCTGACACAAACTGAAGTTTAGCAGATAGGCTGCAAACATTTTTCTCGAGAAGACTGGCTTGTTTTCCTTTACATTTTTTATTTTTGGTTTAGTCTGGTTTCGGGTTTTTTCGGAAGAGAGGTGTGGATGAAAGGAAAAGTTGATTGAAGAAGTGTGAAGGTAAAGGTAAAGATAAAGACTCTTGCTTCAGAGGTGGCACGTGATGCCAAAGTCGTCTTATGCTGTCACCCCTGAAAATGTGACAGCAACAAGTTGTGAATGCACTCGAAAGCCTTGCCTGTTGTGCCCTAGCAAAAAGCAGACATATAGCCAGTAAACTCCAGATCTTTCTAGTCAGTAGGTGTTATAGATGGAAACAGCTTGGATGAATGGTTGTCAATAAGCAGGCTGTTAGTAAAATTTACTTAAGTAGGTCAGCATGAGTATAATTAGAAGTAATGGGGTAAAAGTTAGCAAAGTAAAATATCGGCTAAATATCTGGAAAGTGGTTTCGAACAGTGAAGTGTGTTGGACTGTGAAACTTTCTCTTCTAGTGTTGAAATACTTGCATATGTATTCATCATTTATATTCTGTGCTGTTTTGCCTTTATAATCGTGATAAGATAATCATATATCTATGAAAATTATTGGGAAATCTTGACACCTCTGACTTAATCCTAGCCATATATATCTCTAGTGAGACAAATAGTGAGCCAAATTTCATAGATCAGAAATAACCAGATGGCAGCCCAGAAGGGCTCTGATGTCTGCTCAAATGTGGAGTAACAGGGTACCAAACTGTGGGATGATGACACCTGGTTGCCTGTTAGCACTTTGTGTCAAGGCAAAACTTTAATTGCCCCGAAAGTGGAGCAGTGCCTGCAAGGACCTCGTAAGTGCCAAGTGATGACTGCTAATGTGTTATCTCTTCATTTTCTCATCAGATATAGGTTTAATTGGAGATGTCCTAGACTTCACTATTAGCAGCAATAAGTACGTAGCAAACTCTAGATCGTGTGATGAGGTGCAACTGTACAGGCATCTCCCATCCACCTCAGTATGTTGCCAGCATCTTTGAAGTCTCAGTCTTTGCTGACCTTCTGACACCATGAGGAGAAGAGACACGCTCCTTGCCATCTTTTGCACCCGGTGTGTGGCATTTTATAGGCTGTGCAGCCAGGGAGCAGTTTGACAGTAACAGCCCTGGTGTTGCAGCTGCCTTGCTGCACATTGTTCATTCCTCCTTGCCCAGCAGACATCTAAACTCAGTGTTCTACTTGGCTCTTCCTAGTGAGTAACCTGGCAGAGGATGCCTGCTGTAGAGGTAGCCAGTTTCCTGCCTGTCATGACTTTCACCTCATCCATTTCAGGTGAAGTGACTCCCTATTGACATTTTGTGTCCAGCTACCATTAATTAGAGGTGACTGTGGCCACCCACAGGGAATTTGTGAGCTGCAGCTTGCACTACTGATCTGAAACATAGTATGTCTTACCAGTATCACTGGTCCTTGAGCACAGCCACACTGGATATCTGTGGAGCAGAATATGCCATGCTTGTCACTCCAGAAGGCTGTGAGTCTTCCAATGGGTTTCACAGAATCACACAGAATCACAGAATGTTAGCAGTTGGAAGGAACCTCGAAAGATCATCTAGTCCAGCCCCCCTGCCAGAGCAGGATCACCTACAGTAGGTCACACAGGAACGCATCCAGACGGGTTTTGAATGTCTCCAGAGAAGGAGACTCCACAACCTCCCTCCGCAGCCTGTGCCAGTGCTCCGTCACCCTCACAGGGAAAAAGCCTTTCCTAACGTTTCTGTTCCAGCTTGTACCCATTGCCCCTTGTCACTGAAAAAAAGCCTGGCTCTGTCCTCCTGATACTCCCCCTTGACATATTTATAAACATTAATGAGGTCACCCCTCAGCTTCCTCTTCTCCAAGCTAAAGAGACCCAGCTCCTTCAGCCTTTCCTCATAACGGAGATGTTCCACTCCATCATATTTGCAGCTCTGTGCTGGACTCTCTCAAGCAGT
>NW_009694612.1:0-578 GCF_000703405.1 Apaloderma vittatum
GCTCCATTCGGGCAAATCCCCTGGGGAAGAGAAGAAAACATCAAGGAAAATAGAGAAAACGGAGAACTCGCAGAGATTTTTTTTCCCCCATCCCGCAAAAAACTCGTTTAAACCCCAAATTAGCATCGTCCGCAAGGATCAGCTCGTTAAGAGGTGATGAATGAATCCCCTGAAATCCCACCGCTCCATTCGGGCAAATCCCCTGGGGAAGAGAAGAAAACATCAAGGAAAATAGAGAAAACGGAGAACTCGCAGAGATTTTTTTTCCCCCATCCCGCAAAAAACTCGTTTAAACCCCAAATTAGCATCGTCCGCAAGGATCAGCTCGTTAAGAGGTGATGAATGAATCCCCTGAAATCCCACCCTCCAGGCACCCGCCTAACGGCATTTTATTTGGGGGAAAAATCGCTAAAATCAGTGAAAGAGCAGAGGAGGAACCCGCGCCCAGAGGCCACAGTCGAAGAAACGAGTTTTGGGGGAGAAAATGGAGATTTTACAGCAAAACCGGAGCCGAAAGCGCTCGGGGTCCCCCCTCCTCCCTGTTTTCCCCCGGTTTTACCCTAAAATGTGCCCCCGCG
>NW_009694613.1:0-1679 GCF_000703405.1 Apaloderma vittatum
GCAGGGATGCGGAGGTGGGAGCAAGGATGCGGATGCTGAACCTGTCTGCACGGAGAAACACACCCATCCATGCAGTCACCTGCGCTGAGCACTCCCTGGGTGATGGGCACCCACTGGGGGATGCTCGGCCCCCCAGGAGGGGTGCACGTGGCTCCAGCAGCTCAGCCGCCTCCCGAGGGGGGAAGGCAGCAAAGAGAAGGGACATGAGGCACAGGAGCTGAAAACAGGAGTCTGAATTTGACCTACAGCATGAGATAAACCTTGTTTTCCTGCTGTTTGCGCTGGAAGCTGGCTGAGGCTGTGTCTCACAGATGTTTTCGGAGGTGTCTATAAGATCTTCATCCCATGCTTTGGGATTCCCTCTCAGCACCCCCCTCATCCCTTTGCCGTGGAGGGGCTGATGCTTCCGGGACTCATGACAAAAATAAAGCCAACCAAATGTAAGGTGAAGAAAAACATGCCTTAGCGGTGCTGGGGATTGTCTGAAAAACCTTCCTTCCACCCCTGGCTCCTCCTGTGCTCCGAGCCCTTCTCCAGCTCCGGTGGTGTAAAACTGCCTCGAAACCATCGTCCCATCGTGATGAGCCCCCAGCCCGAGTTCTCCAAAATCAGGACGGTGATCCGCATTTCCCAGCAGCGAGGGGTGATGGCTGGATGGTGCGAGTGAATTTACAGGTTGCCCTGCCACGATCTCAGATGATTTCACAATCTAGCTTCTGTGGGCTGGAGAAAGACTCGCTTCCCACCCCAAAGGATTTTTGGAGCGCTCAAATTTACTCACATCAAAACTTCTCCTTTGCCAAAAGGCAGATTTTTCTTTCCTAAGCTGAGTTTCCATGAGAGTGCTGTAGCCGGGAGAGGAAGGAGCAGAGCCGGGAAGGCTGACCTCTTCTTTGCAGAAGGCAGAAAATATAGAAAATACGTCTTTCGTGAAAAATCTTTGGACGTGGAGGACTCGGGCTGGCTGGGACTCTGAGACGGGGCGAGATGTGGACCCTCACCGCTTTCCAGGTCTCAAAGCTGGAGCAAATCCAGCTGGTGGGAGGGAAGACATGGGGGTCCCCCATCCCGTGGGAATACCTGAGCTGCTCGTTATAGAATGTTATTATTATGTATTTTGATGAGAAATTCTGCCCGAGTCAAAGTGAGCGGCTATGTTTCTGACAAAAAAATAAATAAATTAAATCATTATTTCCAATGAATCAACATTTTCCTGTTAAAAAAAATAAAACAAATCACTTCCAACACCAAATCCCCCCCCCACCCCGGTCACTTTTACTGCTCAGGGCGAGGTGGCAGCTGGACTCAAACCCACAGGGCTACAAACTGCATGAAATGGGACCCCCAGAAAACCCGACCGCGACCAGGTGGAAAAAAAATGGTTGAGACAAAAGCTCTGCATGACCTCCGCGCCCGCAAATCTCGACGGGCTGGGGGGGGACACAACACATTCAAAGGGACCAAGGTGCCTGCGGTGCCGCCCACCCTCCCGGGGCGCGGAGGAGGTGAGATTCAGCTCCTGCTTAACACCGGCGATGCCTCCCCGGCTTTGTGCCCAGCGGGGTTGGGTTACGGGGCTGGGGCTGGGAAAGCTCCTCGGTGGGTCTCAGGTGGATTAAGGAATTCCAGTCCCCATTCAGGGCCTGGTGAACCGCAACTAATACGGGAGCGGTATTAGG